>NC_134689.1:81579665-81734665 GCF_050947455.1 Rhinoderma darwinii
CTTGAGTTACGTATCACACAAATCCCGGACACAGTTTCTGAATTTCAATGGGGCCATATGTGCCACTGTATAAAAATGTAATGGTATGTGCAGATTATTTAATTTTTTATTAGCGGGGCCCACATAAAAAATGAGTTGAAATGCACATGCCTGTGTGCATAAGGCCTAAATGACAGTGATAGTCTTGACCATTTATTATCAACATTGGCAGCACATTGTAACTTGGGAGTTTTGCGAATTTAGTGGCATCTCTCTGGCACAGTATTTCTTTACACAGTTGCATAGTTACAAAGCTAGTACGGTCGGAAAAAAAAAAGACATACGTCTATCAAGTTTAACCAAGGGATTGAAGAAAGGGCCTGGTCATGAATAAAGCTATCCAGAATTACACCCATTATGGACCAATCTGTTCATGTTTCATGAGCATATGTGTAGATGCTTCATGCCCATTGGGTTATGAGTTTAGGGTCTGCACAGTCCTCATGTTCTGTTCAGGGAAAGGGAAATAGTTTTGATATTTATAGGACACTTATGGAATATAGAAACTTGATAGTATTTTTTTGCATAAAATTCTTGTAATTAAAATTTAGAAAAGGATAGTTTTTATAAAATATGACTCAAGGTCATTTCCAGTAATTTTGTAGTATACCTGAAAGCGCATCTTCAACGATTGTTATAAAAGTTCATGTGGCGATGTCCTGGAAAACTTTGTTTTGGTACACCATGATTTCTCCCTATGAGGATTCCCTGCAATTGGCCCTAGGCTTCATTTGCACACGGTAGAGCCGTATGCATGGAAGCTACATAGAGACGCACCGCATCCCTATGACTCCATGCTTCGTATTAGGTAAATCAGCGGCAAAATATGCATGTGTTACATGGGGATTTTGCCACAGATTTCACCCTTTTGAAAACCTGCAGCAAATCTTCAACGTTATAGGCATGTTAAGGATTTCATTCCACAGAATGCTCTAAAATCCACTTGTTCCACTACGTGTGAATGAAGTTTTCAAAATCCCATTTACATGTACTGTGTAGTGGAATTTGGTGCACAATACACACCAGAAATGCATAACCAAACCGCCACTTCAGAACATGATTTTATGGAGAAGCAATACCTCCGTCATATGGTGTCTGAAACTCTGCACGCCTCAATATGAAATAAGATACATACAGAGATATAGTATAGGCCTCGTAGAAGTATATGTATGTCATAATACAGCATCGTACAACTCAAAAAATACAATTCATTTTCATGACTTCATGTTTTATTGTTCCAGCTTATAAGAGAGAATACTAAGTATAGCTACTGTCGATCTGATGGCTACAAGTGGGGTTTACAGCCTTTGAACTACACTGTAAATGCCACTAACCAAGCTTTAAATGGATAAATGAACAAAAGTAAAATAACATGTCTAGTATGGCACACATCCTCACCAAATGAAAAATGGTGCAAAAAACCTGAAATAAACCATTATAGAAATACAATGGAAAGTCAGTAGAGACATTTGCAGAGGCTCCAATTATTAGCTTTAGACAGAGTGATAGGATTTTGAGACAGTTACATAAAAGGAAAATAAATGCACAAGAGTTCTCCAAAAAAGTTGAGATAGACTTTAGATAAAAACTATATCAAGCTATACAAGACATTAATTGTCTTTCTGCAATGGAAACAAAGCCTGACCTGAGGTATTCACCTCAATTCTGAAGTGGATTCTACTTATTTGACAGAACATGAAAGGACCCTCCATGTTTCCCCAATCAATGTTCTCACTTTGGTAAGGTAAATGTGATAAAGTCTTTATTTTTCAAACAGTAGCAGCATAGGCCAAGCTTCATATCTACTATGAGAACAAGTAGACCCTTTATACCCACCGATCACTATCCCGGAGAAATAAAGTAACATGCAGGTCTATTTGAGAATCTGGATACAATACACTGACTGAAAATCAATATATGTTGTTAGCTCTCCAAAAATAAGTTGTGTCAGCTTTACAAGAATGCTGGCTGTTATTTGTGGAAAGAATTGCCAACAAAAAAGTTTTTTCAGCATCTCACAGGAACAACATCCTGATTCATGAAATAAAATCCTAATGATCACCAAAACTCAAACATGGCTTCAGTCAACCTTCTCCAATTGTCCATTCTATAGGGCAGACAAAGCTTTCAGGCCCTATGCACACAACCGTAGTTTTTATCTGTAATTACGAGTAATCCGCAGACCTATTAATTTCTATAGGCCACGGACACCTTTCTGTATATTTACAGATGTATGTCTGGGCCGTAGAAATGATCTGCAAAATATAAAACATGTCCTATTCCTGTCCGCCATTGTGACACAGACATGCCCATAGAAGTCTATTAGCGTGTGAAAAATTGCGGACGGCTACGGATGCATCCGTCGCCGTCCATAATTGCGGAATCGTTGCTATGCAACTGCAGAGGAATCCCCAAGAAAATGGTGCCTGAGCGATCATGTGACTTTTTCAAGGGGTTGGGACATGTTGGTGACATCATTTGAGCCTACTTCTTTTGACTACGAATCCATATTTGCGGACAGTAAAAAACAATACGGTCGCGTTCATGAGGCGTCACTGTGTATTAACATCTTCATCGCTACCTATGTTTCATCATTTTTAATGTATTACATGCAAACCAGTTGCTCAACAGACAATCAATGATTTCTTTCACATTATAAGGTTTGTCTGGTCTAGAACATCCATTATAAATTGCTATTAGGGTATGTTCACACAGCTTATTTTAAGCCGTTTTTCGGGCCGTAAATGCCCCGAAAAACGGCTGATGATATGGAAGCTGAACACCTCCAAACATCTGCTTATTGATTTCAATGGGAAAAACAGTGTTTCATTCCGATGTGACGTTTTTTTACACTGAAAACAGCTCCGTAATTTTCAGCCGTTTTTACTTGTGCGTGTGAACATACCCTAATTCTGAAGCTCTGCTTATCTTCACAATGAGAGTGCTAACTGTGGCAATGCTTAAAAAACGGCTGAAAATCAGAGGCTGCTTTTCCTTAAAAACAGCTCCGTATTTTACAGCCGTTTTTTGTTTAGCGTGTGAACATACCCTTAGGGCAAGACCCCCGTCTTTTAACCAGAGTCCAGAGCTGTGTTAAGCATGGCTCTTGGTTTGGCACCTCAGTGCTGGGGCGTAGGGGGGAAGCTGATGGGCAGGTTTCCTGGGTGCTAGGTGTCAGGGGGTGCCAACAAGCTGCTCTGCCAGCTATAGTAACTGATCACACTGGGATCTCCTGCTGAAGTCAGTTTCTCTTTCAGGGAGACTTGCAAATTTAATACATTAATACACAGAGCTGCATGGTTTTACGATTTAAGTATGGGTTGTTGTTTTTTCAGACAAAGCGCAACTATTATATATAGGCTGTGTCTGGTATTGCAGCTAAGTTTCTTAAGCAGACACCCCGTTTTCTAATCTGGTGTGCACTGACTATACTGGTCTATGATCAGTCTTTCAGGTTAGCCTATGCTTGATTTGGAAATGAAAAGCCATTACGGTGTCCTTTGCTACACAATGCAATCATCACTATATATTGTTAGCCGTTCACTGTAACATTATATTAAAATATAATTTATTTTCATTTTGTCTTCGATACATCTCCAAGGTGTAAAACAATGTTATTAATCTAATTTGAATTATTGGCCAATTCAAATATACAGCACCAAATGATCCAGATATTATGACTCTGGGTTGCCACTGGTGCCATAGGCAACACAATCAATCAGCTTCTATTCACTTTTAGGGTATGTGCACACGAGGGCGTCCGTAACGGATGGAACTACGGGGATGTTTCAGCCTGAAAACATCCCCGTAATTTCAGCCGTAACGGCATGTGCAGGCGCTTGAACGCCGCGTCCATTACGGACGTAATTGGCGCTGCTATTCATTGGAGTCAATGAATAACGGCTCCAATTACGACCAAAGAAGTGACAGGTCACTTCTTTGACGCGGGCGTTCATTTACGCGCCGTCATTTGACAGCGGCGCGTAAATATACGCCTCGTGTGAACAGACAAACGTCTGCCCATTGCTTTCAATGGGCAGATGTTTGTCAGCGCTATTGAGGCGCTATTTTCGGACGTAATTCGGGGCAAAAACGCCCGAATTACGTCCGTAATTAGTGCGTGTGAACATACCCTAAATGTCACCAGCATTTCACTTATTGAACTTTCCTCACCCCTCGCTGGCCACTGATGTCAACTGTTCATTGCCGTTATCCCCTCTCCTAAACTCCTCCGACCGTAAATTACGGTCTTCAAAAATGTTGCGCCTTTTATGGTGTAATCCGGCAGTCTCGTTCCTTCCTCTTCTTATGCCTGCCCACCTCCGAAAACTGGCCTGGCCTGAATGCTAACATCTCGTCCGAGATAGCGCACATGCGCCTATCATGTATGGTCTGACACCATTCCCTGCTTTGTTTTGGCCTCAAATCTAGTTTCTGCGCATGCGCCACTATGGTGTCCTTGTGTGCGCGCCCACCAGAACAGGTCATCGATGTGCAAGCGCGGGATTTCGTGCGTGCTGGGGCGAGGCGAGGAGCTGTCAATCAAAAGTAAGAAGGCGGGGTAAACTCGGAAAAACTTGAGGAATGAAGATCTGACTCTTTTCAAACGAAGATATGACTCTTTTATGCTCATTACAATACGGCACAGGAGCACTAAAACACGGAATACTAAAGGTACAGAGCCGACTTAGAAGATAATTATACGTTACAAAACAATTATTTTTCATCCACTTCCACCAGGTATTGCTGGTTTAATAGGTGAAATGCTGGTGACAGGTTCCCTTTATACCCTTTACGACATTTGTCGTAAGTATACGTCATGGAAAGCCAGTGTTTCCCGCAAAATGTCGTATACTTACGACAAATGGATGGCACCGGCTCAGAAGCTGAGTCGGTGCCATCATCCCCGGATGTCAGCTGTATCTTACAGCTGACACCCTGCTGTAATGGCGGGTACTGAAGTTTTCTTCGATCCCCGCCATTAACCCCTTAAATGCAGCGGTCAAAAGCGATCGCAGCATTTAAGGTGTTTGCAGCTCATCAGCACCCCAGCAATGAAATCGCCGGGGTGTCGGTGGCTGCAATGGCAACCGGAGGCCTAATAGTGGCCTACCGGTCTGCCTAGTACGGAAAACTTCCAGCCCAAAAGTAATTTTATTGTGCAAAAAGTTGTAAAAAGGTATCGCCGGGATCGTACTGACCTGCAGAATAAAAGTTAACATGTAATTTATAATGCAGGTGAACGCTGCCAGATGCCAGAATTGCTGTTTTTTGGTCACCTTGCCTCCCAAAAAATAGGATAAAAAGTGATCAAAAAGTCGCATGTACCCCAAAATGGTATAATAATAACCACAGCTCATCCTGCAAAAAAAAAAAAACAGTCCTCATACCACTACGTCTATGAAAAAATAAAATAAGTTAAGGCTCCAATAAGTCAGGAAATAAAAATATGCTTCTGTTCAGGCCTGAGGGGAACATTTCTTCTGTTTCAAGAGGCGATTTATCGAGGCCCTAAAATTAGGGAATCGGGAAGGGGAGGGCCCAAACATATCTGGTGGAAGCGAGGGTGTCCGCATTATATCAGGACAACACTTCCTAGCAAAATTCCCCAAACTGCAAAGGTACGGAGTGTGGACCAAAACAGGGATAAGAAAGAACATAATTTATCAGTGTGTCAGTGGCCTGTGCAGAAAGGATTGGTTCACAGCGTAACAAATATTTATGTCTTATTTTATTGTTTTTTTTAACACCATTATTATACCACCTGACTATGCCCCTGATGTACTCTGCCCAGCTTACATGTAACCCCACATTATAAACTGAAATACCAGTAAAACTCCAAACAAAACTACTACCAAAAAAAATCTACGCTTCAAAAGACAAATGGCGCTCCCTCCCTTCTGAGCCCTACAGTGTGCCCAAACAGCAGTTTACTCACACATAATTTTTACTTTGCACCATCCGCAGCGCAATCATTTATGGAAAAGTCCTGAAGGGTGAAAATGCTCACCACACCCCTTAATAAATGCCTTGATGGGTGTAGTTTCCAAGATGGGGTCACTTCTCAATTTCGCATGGTACGCTTTCACTCATGGGCCCTGTCAAATGTCCAGGCAGAAGATTAGTGCCCAATGTAGTGTAATTCTAAAACCAGGAAACACAGCATAATAATTAGAGGGCTGTCTTGTTATGGTGTCAAGCTGTGCACCACATATTGGCATATCTATGGAAAAAATCTAATTTTCACTCTGCAACATCGGGTGCACACTAATTTCTGCAAAACACCTGCGGGGTTAACATGCTCACTACAGCCCTAGGTGAATACCTAGAGGGGTGTAGTTTCCAAAACGGTGTCAGTTCTGGGGGGGTTTCCACTGTTTTGGTCCCACAGGGGCTTTGCAAATGCTACATAGCGACCAGAAACCAATCCAGCAAAATCTGCACTCCAAAAGCAAAATGGTGCTCCTTCCCTTCTGAGCCCTGTTGTGTGCCCAAAAAGCAGTTTATGACCACATATGGGGTATTGCCGTACTCAGCAGAAATTGCTTTACAAATGTTGGGCTGCTTTTTAAGCTACGTCTTATTGAAAAAAAACGTCATTTTTATTTTTACTGCGCAATTCAAATAACATGTATGAAACACTTGTGGGGTCAAAATGCTCACTACTCCCCTAGATTAATTCCTCAAGGGGTGTAGTATCCCAAATGGAGTCACTTTTGGGTAGTTTCCACTGTACTGGTACCTTAGGGGCTTTGCAAATGCGATATAGTGTCAAGAAACCAATCCAGCAAGATCCGTGCTCCTTCTTTTCTGATCCTTGCCATATGTCCAAAGAGCAGTTAATAACCACATATGGGGTATTTCCATATTCCAGAGAAGTTGCTTTACAAATGTTGGGGTTCTTTATTTCCTTTATTTGTTGAGAAAATTCAAAATTTGGAGCTATAGCTATGTTTTATTGAAGAAAAAGGATTGTTTTTATTTTTACTACCCAATTCTAATAAAATCTATGAAACATCTGTGGGATCAAAATGATTACTACACCCCTAGATGAATTCCTCAAGTAGTGTAGTTTCCTAAATGGAGTCACTTTTTGGGCGTTTTCACTGTTTTGGTCCCTTAGGGGCTTTGCAAATGTGACATGGCCTCCGCAAACCATTCCTGCTAAATTTGAGCTCCAAAAGCCAAATGACACTCTTTCCCTTCTAAGCCCTGCTGTGTACAAACAGCCGTTTATGACCACATGTGGGGTATTGTTTTACTCGGGAGAAATTGCTTTACAAATGTTGTGGTGCTTTTTCTCTTTTAGTCCTTATGGAAATTAGAAAAAATTAGCTGAACCTATATTTTCTTTGAAAGAATGTAGATTTTCATTTTCACAGCCTACATCCAATAATTTCTGCAATAAACCTGTAGGGTCAAAATGCTCACTATAACCCTAGAAAATTTCCTTGAGGGGTGTAGTTTCCCAAATGGGGTCCACTATTTTGGAACCGAAGAGCCCTTGAAACCTGACATGGTGCCTAAAATATATTCTAATAAAAAGGAGGCCCAAAATCCACTAGGTGCTCCTTTGCTTTTGAGGTCTGTGCTTCAGTTCATACGCAGACTAGGGCGACATGTGGGATATTTCCTAAAAATGCAGAACCTGGGCAATAAATATTGAGTTGCGTTTCTCTTGTAAAATTTTCTGTGTTACAAAAAAAATGGATTAAAAATGAATTTCTGCAAAAAAAAAAAATGAAATTTGTACATTTCACCTCTAGTTTGCTTTAATTTCTGTGAAATGTCTAAAAGGTTAAGAAACTTTCTAAATGCTGTTTTGAATACTTTGAGGGGGTGAAGTTTTTAAAATAGGGTGACTTATTGGGGGTTTCTAATATATAAGGCCCTAAAAGCCACTTCACAAGTGAACTGGTTGCTGAAAAAATAGCCTTTTGAAGTTTTCTTGAAAATGTGATAAATTGCTGCTTGAGGGTATGTTCACACGCAGTGTTTTTAGGCGTATTTCGGGGCATTTACGCCTTGAAAGACACCTGAAAAAATGGAAGCAGATCGCATTTTCATTTTCAGCTTCAAAAATGCCTGAAAATCAGAGGATGAAAATAAGACGTTTTTTGTTAAGCGTTTGAACATACCCTAAGTTCTAAGCCTTGTAATGTCCTAGAAAAATAAAAGGATGTTCAAAAAATTATGCCAAATGCCTAGACATATTGGGGATGTTAATTAGCAACAATTTTGTGTGGTATAACTTACACGCAGATACATTGAAATTTCTAAAAATGCTAATTTTTGCAATTTTTCACAAAATGTTGGTGTTTTTCACAATTAAATACTAAATGTACCGAGCAAATTTTGCCAGTAACATAAAGTCCAATGTGTCACGAGAAAACAATTTCAGAATAGCTTGGATAGGTAAAAGCATTCTAAAGTTATTACCACAAAAAATGAAACATGTCAGATTTGAAAAATGAGGCTCTGTCAGGAAGGTCAAAAGTGGCCAAAGCGGGAAGGGGTTAAAGAATAGCATTTTATCACTGTATGTTCTAATAATGTGTTCAAAGGTGTTTGGCATTTACTTGCACATTATGAATAAGAATGTACGTTTCACCAGAACTGAATAAATATTACTAATTGAGATATTTCCAGTATAGTAATTTCATTTCAAACTGTTGACAGTAAAAAGATAGAAATAGCACAAACTATTTGGTTGTTAAACGGAAAAATTGTGCCTAGCATCACAGACAATTAATGCTGAGAAACGGTTCATCAATTCTTTATTTCACTCGTTGTGCAATTCCTCTCTCTTTACTAGCATAGTGCACTCACTGCTTAGATTTACAGCCCAGCATGAGTTTGTCATTGCAAGTGACCTTCTTATCGCTATGGCTCGGGATTTCCCTCACACAGCTTGTGCTCAGGTTCAATTTCTATCACAGCAGTTTCCAGTCAAAAATATCCATTCCTTTCTGCCAAAACAAGATGTAGATTACATATATATACATATATACATATATATATATATAATTTTTTTTTATTCATTATTAAATATTACAATTATTTGTATGAAATATATATATATATATATATATGTATATATATATATATATATATATATATATATATATACCATACAAATTATTGCAATATTTAATAATAAAAAGAGATGAAAACAAGTTAGAATTTAAAAAAAAACAACAAACTAGCACTTTCCTGTAATGTGAATATATAATAAACATAGCTTTAATAAGTGGTGTTATTTTACCTTTTTTTCAGTCATATATATATATACAGTATTCAGTGTTTACCTGCTCATCTGTAAAAGCCCAGGCAAAATGGGCACGTCTATTGTTTATATCATTTTTAGTTTGAGTAATATTTATTAAAGGGGTTGTATACTTTTTAAAAAATACTTTAAGCTGATCCAGATATAAAAGTGGTAATATACATGTATCAGGGTATTAAATTTACTCCTGACATTTTATTTGTGAGGTGTACACTAGTACTATGGTAATGACTGAGAAAAACTTTTACTTTTACGTAGGGGTAAATCAGAGTCATAACTAGGCTTTCTTCTACATGTGGCACAGACTCGCTGCTATAGTCCTAAATAACGTGTGCAAGGAAGAGTGGCTTGTTGGCACCTCCTCTCCCCTGCCTTCCTGTCACCCAGGGCACTTGCCTTGCTAGTCCTCTATCTATACCGCTGGGTAAGTTATAGCATGGTACTTTGCGACCAGACCCCATTTGTATCCAATACTGGATGAGGGTATAGTCAGAGTTAGTCAGAGTCTAAAATAGGGAAGTGAACAAGCTGGCCTGCTCTCTTAACACGACATAGGAGAAAGACAGACGTCCATTCAGAGAATCTGTAGAAGTGAGCAACGTCCAATTCACAATAAGTACTCAGCATTAAATCATGAGTTGTAGTATGCTCAATTTCACATTTTGGTTCCCTTGTGCTGATTTCTATATATAGACGTGTATTAGGAAGATTTAAGTGCTTATTTATATTCACTTGTCCATACACACTCTTATAAAACATGCATATGGAAAAAGCTAAAGTATTCATTCAGACCTTTGCATCTAAGAAAAGTGGTGTATGTGCCCGCCACACCAAAAAGGGTAGTCCAAATCTATAAACAAAGCTGCAAGTTACTTGTACAAAACTAGATAAATGGTATATCTTTTAATGCGTATAAGCATGCACAAGAACATTAGCCTTAAAGCAATCACAAACCACTTTTAAAATTATTTTAGTCAAGCACCTTATGGTTTGGATACTCTTGCATGTGTCAACTGCAGTCCCATGCATGCCGGATTGACAGGAAGTGTTATAATATTCTGGCGCTTGGCTTGTCCATGACAGGTAATCTGTGCTGTTGCTAGAGTGCAGGCATGTTTGCATTAGCCGCAGCACATGCTTTGGGTGCTTCATCGTGGGGGGAAGTAATACAAATAGTTAATTCATGTTTACTGCCCATTTTGGGGCTTTTATTGATTTTTTAATTTCTTGAATAAAGTAAGTAACCTATCTGAAGGAGCAAATACTGCACTTTTTCTGGTTACTGGCAAACAGAGACCTGTCAGGTGTCTATGCATTTTCCAGAAAGTAGTAGATAGCCTGGAAACTTAAACACTTAGTCCCTGTTCACACTGATTTTTTTTAATGTGGAAACTGCACCCGAAAATGCGCCAAAAAACTTTTGAAAATGCCTCCCATTCATTTCAATGCGAGGTGGAGGCATTTTTTCCCACGAGCAGTAAAACTGGCTCGCGGGAAAAAGAAGCGACATGCCCTATCTTCGGCCATTTACGTCTCTGACCTCCCATTGACATCAATGGGAGGTAGAGAAAGCGTTTCCAGACGTAATTTTGAGGCAGAATTTTCAGCCTGCAAAACACTCTGTGAACACACTCTTATTAAAAGGATTTTCTATTTTTAGTGGGAAGAGCGCTATTCCAGGAGGCCATGAATGCAGGAGCTTACTTATAATAATATCCTGGAAAATGAACAGTCGGTCCGGACAATAGTGAAATGTGAAAATGATACAGGCAGAGAACTCTGAAACTAGGTCAACAAGAGGTGGGGAATAAGTCTACGTTAACATCAAGTTTTTTGGCTTACGTTTTAATGTATACGTCCGGAATCCGTCTCCCATAGGTTTGCCATGATAAAAGAAATTATAGATTGATACTTTTTTTTTATTGTAGTGTGGGATCACATACTGGCAAGATGGAGGCAAAAACGACACTGTCTTGGCCTCCGTGTGGCAATGGAGCATTAGGGACACAATAAGCGTGTACATTGTGAAGTTTCCCGTCGTATACACTTGTTCACACGGGGCCAATGCACTGTGGATTTTCCATTCTAATTTTCCATGCTGAAAATCTGCAGCGTTTACAGTAGGAGCAAAGTGGTTGAGATTTGAACAAATCTCATCCACATGCTGAAGAAAAAAATCTGTGCAAAATGTGTACAGAAATTGACCTGTGGTCTGAATTTTAAATCAACAGCATGTCATTTTATGTTGCGAAATTGCCACTGATTTCTTGCAGAGTTGAGTTTTATGGGTAAGTCCAAATTTTGCTGCAGATTAAGGCAGGATTCACACGAGCGTGTGCGTTTTGCGCGCGCAAAAAACACGGCATTTTGCGCACGTAAAAGGTCCATAACAGCTCCGTGTGTCAGCCGCGTATGATGTGTGGCTGCGTGATTTTCGCGCAGCCACCATCATTATGACACTGTGTTTGTATGTTTGTAAACAGAAAAGCACGTGGTGCTTTTCTGTTTTCATTCATAGTTTTTACTGCTGTTGTGCGAATCACGCGCTTCACACGTAAGTGCTTCCGTGTGCTTCGTATGATTTTCACGCACCCATTGATTTCAATGGGTGCGTGATGCGCGAAAAACGCACAAATATAGGACATGTCGTGAGTTTTACGCAGCGGACACACACTGCCTGAAAATCACGGACAGTCTGAACGGCCCCATTGACTAACATAGGACCGCGTTGCACGGACGTATTATACGTTCGTCTGAATAAGCCCTAACTGTGTTTTTGCAGCAATATTAAGCAAAAAAAAAAAAGCCACTATTTTCGAAGTTTAAAAAAACGATCATTCTCACCTCCCCTGATGTGATCATGATTCATAACATGACCGTTACAGATAATTACAGGCTGTAGCAGTCACATTTGACAAAAAGTCAACAAAGGTAGCTGGCTTAACAGAGACTAGCTAGGGAAGCAAGGACGTGTTGCTATCGGAACATCAGGGGAGGTGAGCATGGTCTTTTTCTTCTGTTGGCTATTTTCCGCAGCCGAAAATCTGCACCAAAATCTGCAAAATTAAGGCAGAATTTTTCCGCTGTATATGTTGCTGCAGATTCTTTGTGAATTTGCAGCAACATTTTCATATTCAACAGGTAATTCAGACGTTGTGGATATCACAGCAGACTTGCTGCAGATTTCAGCCTTTGCAATGCAAAGGCTGAAATCTGCAGTGAAATTCCACTTCTTCTCCGCAACATAATGTGCATGCTGCGGAGGGAAAAATCTGCACCGCAGCCTGATTTCTGAACAGTTATTTTCCACAACGTCTGAACTAAGTTTCCTAAAAATGTATAGAAACAAATGTAAAAAACGGCTGCGGCAGAATTCCACTGCTGACTGTCCGCAACAGAATTCAACAGCAATTACGCCATGTCTGAATGTACCCTTAGGGTACGGCCAGACGTGGCGGAATTGCTGTGGAATTCCGCTGCGGACAGTCCGCAGTGGAATTCTCCTGCGGACGCTTTTTACAATTGTTTCAATACATTTTTAGTTAAGGTAGTTCAGACATTGCGGAAAACTCCGCTGCAGACCATAGGCTGCGATGCGCAATTTTTCCTCCGCAGCATGCACTGACTGTTAATATCATCCATTATCGGGCATCTTAGTCCATATGGCTGTTTTTCTTCGTAAGGTGGCTTTCAAGTGAATTGATATGGCAAGTGGGTCAGCCTGTGTGTAATCAATACTTTACAATGTGAGGGACATCGCACTTATCCTTTCAATATGTACTTACGGTGGAAGAGTTGTTTTTAAAGGCAGTCTTTTTTGCGGTTTGGAACTGATCCGTAAAACCTATATCCTATATCCCATATCGTTACACTCCCTCCTTTAACGCTGGTTTTGGCAGCATGGGCGATACGTCCGTGGCTTCCACTGCGCCTGCGTGTTCTTCTTGATGCAGTCGATGATGGTTCCGGGTTGTCAGCTGACGGCCGGGAGTCACATGGACAGGCGTCACGAATTCGGGGGACGCATGTGATTGGCTGGTTCGGGTAGCGCTGCCGAGAACAGGGGGTGGAGTTAGGTGTTTAAAGCAACTCATAGCCCCGTTACGAAGCATGCCGCGGACATCAATGCGAGCATCCTTCCGTGATGTACAGCAGAATACCTGCTGCTGAAAATATATATCGCTGGCAATCTGGCCAGAGTGACCAAGACACAGACCCCTGAGGATAAGTATTTGAAACGCGTAGGGTCTTTTTGATTGAGGGATTTTTTGCATAGGGAACGATAGCATTGTGTTATACCCAGCACTGGGAGTTTCCGGTGTGTCCATCTCGGACTCTGGTGTGTACTTGGGATTCAAACTATTGTTGTGCCCAATATTAATGCTGATCCCGAATGTATATCTGTAAAAACACTGTGCTATGTTCATCAAATTTAACAGTGTTCAATGTTTAATACGTTTTTAATACACACGGTGGGGCTTTTCACAGTGGTGATTTACCCCTGTTTTTAGTGAGTTACAAATAAAAGGTATTTTTTACTCTATTGTCACTTCAGTGAATTTACTGACTGTTGCGGAGGAGCGGAATTTCACTGCGGATTTCAGCATTTGCAATGCTGTTGCGGAGAAGCGGAATTTCACTGCGAATTTCAGCCCTTGCAATGCAAAAAACTGAAATCTGTGGCATGTCCGCTGTCTTTTTGACAACGTCTGAATTACCTGTCAAATATGCAAATGTTGGTGCAGATTCGTTGCGTAATTGCCCCAAATCTGCACCAACATTTGCAGCGGAAAAAACACTGCCACGTCTGGCCGTGCCCTTACTGCGGATATTCAAGCAGATTTCCCTACAGGTTTTTGGGTCATGTAAGCTGACCTTAAACAAAAAACGGGATGTGAACATGGCTCACTCTGCATAACAACCCCTATGGGCAGTGAAATGAATGCCATTAGTAGTTGTCACTCAGCATCTGAAAAAGACCAAGAATCAGATGAATTAAATATAAAAACACCTCACACAAGAGGGAGACTGAGGGACTTCTGTTTCCAGGTTGTTATGTGATGCATAATATCATTCCATAGTAAAACATTGAGTGCTTTGATGCTGCTCTAAAATTCTGCTGCAGAAAGGAAAAACTAAGAGACGCATTGAATGTAAGATATAGTCAGTTGACATCTGTAACACCGGCCTCTACCTTTGGGTATTAGGAAATACATAAGCAATCGCTGGAGTCCTGGCAGTAGGGATGGACATTGCTGTGGTAAAAGTGGTTCTTTTTTAGCTTCTTATACATTCTTGTGTCTGTATTTACTGACAGAAAACGACACCGATAGAAAGCAGTGAGAGCAGATAGACCTGCGAGTGACAATGTGGTCGCCGTGCATCATGTCCCTTCTCTACATGTTTGTTTTGCTGGTTGATGAAGCTGCAGGGAAATGTGCAGCTGCTGCTTTCTGAACAGGCTGCATAGTGAGACAGAACCTAATCCCCACGAGGAATGAAAAACCTATTTCTGTTTTTGCAGCCTCACTGCACTCCGCAGAAAAGGCTAGCGTCTTGTCTCCCATTTGTTGTAGTTTATTACTCTTCTAGTCAACCACGCACAGTAAGTGTAAGGAAATTATATATTAGAATGCAATTTGTCTCTCATTTATTCCTTATTTATTTCAGGAGTTTCAGAAATATTACATTGGCAAAACAAGACTACAGCTCTGCTGATGTTTGATTTGTGGGAAAAATTGTATCTCAACGTACAAGATGATTTATATTCCGTTAGAATAGAGAGGATGATATTAAGTGTTCCATGTACAGGAGAATGGAAAGCATCATTGGAATCCCTCTATCCCTCATCTTTTATTAAAAACATATTCGAGACGAATAATATTGTTGCTTTTTTTTATTATCGCAGATTATTTGTCCGCTTGAGCGATGGAGTGAAGGGATGGTTCTATGGCTTGTGATAAACAAATGGTTTTAAAGTGCTTTGGCCACGCAACAAGAAACCTGAAGTTCTCCAAATGTAAAATGCACATGGAGAACTTCTAGGTAAATATACACAGTAGAGTCACATTATTATGACCGCCTCTTACTTTCGACGTTGGCCATGAAGGATGTAATGTGACGTGGGTTGGCTTGGTGGGTATATAAGGTGTTCGATACGCTGTCTGAACACATATCACTCGTTGTTGCCATGGGCGATTTATCAGAGTTGCAAAAAGGAATAATTGCTGGCTTTCGGGGCAAGGGTGGAAATATTTCTCATAAAGCGCAAGTTTGTGAACTGTTCGTGCACTGCTGCGGTGAAAGTGGATCGTGAGTAGACAAATGGCACCATTGGGAATAGGCGATGTGAAAACTTCGGCGCACCAAGTGCCACTGATGTAAGAGGTGGACGTCGGCTACGAAGGTGAGCGGGGCCCGAATGACACACTACAGTGGAGCAGCTCACTGTGAAAATCAACCAGGGGGCTACCAGACATGTGTTTAAAACAACAGTTCAGCAAACCCCACAGTATATGGGACTCCAAAGCAGACGGATGGTCACTACTCCTATGCTAACAAAGGTGCTTTGGAAAAAAAGGCTTCAATTTGCAGAGCAGTATCAGATTTGGACCACCGATAATTGGCAAAGGGTTGCCTTCTCCGATGAGTCTCTGTTTTTTTCATCATCGAACGAATGGACGTTGGCGTGTCAGGTGAGAAACATCACAGAACAAACATCCTGCAACCATTGCTGAAAGAACACCAGCTGGTGGCGGCAGCGTTATGGTCTGGTGAACCCACTCATCCATGTGGAAGACACTCTGAACCGATTTGGGTATGAATCCATCATTGCAGTTTACGTCCACCCATACATGCTGTTTGTCTTCCCTGAAGCAGATGGAATCTTCCAACAAGACATTGCGACATGTCACATGGCTAGAAATGTCCGACAGTGGTTGGAAGAGCATGACCAAGACTTCCAAGTACTTCCCCGGCCCCCTATTTTGCCAGACTTGAACCCAATTGACTCGATCATCTTGTTTGCTCTATGGGTCCTCCCCCACGCACCCTCCAGCAAATGTGGGATACACTGCAGTCAAACCTGAGACAACCTACCAGCACCTTATTGAGCCAGAGGGTTCCGTCTCCATCACAATTGATTTCAATGGTGACGGAGCCGGTGCCCCTGGTTTCCGTTTGCCTCTGTTGTGCACCGGATCAGTCGTTTTCCCAGAAGCAATAGCGTAGTCGACTACGCTTTTGCTTCCGGCAAAATGACGGGTCCGGTGCACAACAGACAAAAACGGGTACCAGAGGCACCGAATTCGTCACCATTGAAATCAATGGTGATGGAAACGGAAACCTCTGGTTTCTGTCGGTGTCAGTTTGTGTCTACTCAGGGACCCGTTCCGACGGAAACCTCCGACGGAACGTCAGAACGGAACCCCAAAGTAGATGTGAACAAAGCCTAACTGATGACAAACTGACAAATCTGGTAAACTGATCCGTCAAAAACAAACATATTTTACCTTTCGTTGCATTCAGTCTGGCTGCCCGTTTTTTTTATTTTATTTCAACGGATCGGCTAAAACGGATGCCACAACGCAGATGTGAACGAAGCCTTATCCTTTTAGCATGCTTCTTGCATTACATTCACAAGTCAACGTGCATGAAGAAGACGCTTAGTATGGATTCAGGGTACATTTGTTTCAAGTATAATTTACATTGTTAATGGACATATCTACAATGCTAATATTCTCTTCACCCTGACAAGATAACTTGCTCATTTAGAGCAGTAGATAAGCCGTCAGCAGAGTCGAAACAGGACAATGAAATCCAGTAGGTGGGGGGCAGCACAGATGAAAAGCTGGGTGAACGTGCTGTGTGGTATATATAAAACATCAGTGGAACAGGGCTTCAATTGCAATGTGTTAACTTTTTTGAGGTATTCATTGACAGACATGTAGCAGGACTTCTAAGACAAACTGAGATGCGAGTAGATCTTCACACAATGAAAAATGTATTTCATTGTAAATATATGACAAACACATATTCCATTACATTCATAAAAGGGTTTTTTTTTCCACGCGTCCTTAGGAATATTAAACAAGCATGAATATTATTCATATGACATGAAGTGCACTTGTAGGTATTTGGAAACAAAATTAATACTGCTGTTTTGTAGCTCATATTGGAACTAATCGCTAAGGAATCCTGCTGGAGAAATAGAATAAAGTACAAGTGAATAGGCTCCTTAATTATTAAAACATCACTGCGTCTTCCTATCTGAAATAAAGCAAACTGCTATTTACGGATATGTGTCCCCCTAGATTCAATCTTAATTCCAAGATTAATGTGCAATTACATCTGAAATTATTCATGAAGTTATACTGCAGTGCATTGCAACATGACCTTCTGTGTTCATGAGAATCACCTTAAGTGCAGAACACAGTTATTTGATATTTCAGAACCAGAAATGATTTTTAATAACCCTTATTTCAGGATTATTAAATAATGGAAAAACACAGCAGTTGATGGTTACAATAGTAGAAGCCTGTCTTCGCCCCCTGGGAGACAGATATGAGTAAATAGAAGAACACACTAAAGAACGCACACACAGTGTAAACTCAATACATATGTTTTCATTAGGAACAAACATATGCTTCTCTTCAACCCTTGTGCTACTAGAAGATGTGCTGATGAAGATGGTATGTTTATATACCGTTATACATTACTTGCACATCCAAAGAATTACCATGGTGTGAAGTTGTAGTTTTTTGTGCCAGTCCTGACATCTTACCAGTATTTATCGGTCAAGTTGGAAAATAGAGAATCATGGATATGTTAACAAATACATGGAAACATTAAAAAAAAATTGAGGGATAAAAAAAAAATCCATAGAAAAAAAATAATACAAACTTTAGTGTAACAGCTTTTGTATTCTCACACAGCAACTCATTCACCTACTCTGGTTATGTACTTGAGTCTGTCATGTACAGTAGCTGAGATCTACAATGCATGTACGGTACTTCTAATATAGCAAAGTTAAGTCAAATATAAAAGGATGAATATAACGTTTTATGTCACTTGGATTTTTTCCTGATTCATGGTTGATTCTGATCATTTGTTATTTGAACAGTATGAAAAACTCATCTTCATTGCTTCCAATGAACAAATGATTCCGTGTATACCCATTTTCCTCAGAAGCAATGGTCTATTGGACACTCATATTGATGTGTTTTTTTTTAGCTCACTTACAATGAAAAAAGCTAAACTGTATAAATACTGCTCAGTAGCAAGTTTGTCGATACTAAAATGCAGGAAAAATCCTGTAGAAAGAAACCAGAAAGGTTCAAGATATATCAGTAGCGTCAACTTTTTATTAACCTAGAAACATATATATAATAAATTTAATCTGTTATGAAGTGAGAGATCTGAACTGTTATTTGTTGTATGGGGGTGAAAGGCACTGCACCAACTAAAGTTCATTGTGAACTTATGGCCATTTATGTGCCCTAATGCCATGGCTGTGAATTTAGTGACAGTTGGGATGGATGACTAAAGGTGTGGGCGTCCATCCATGTCAGCAGATCTTCAGGCAGACCAACAGAGGTTCTTATTCTTATGACGATTTACAATCCAGAAAAGTGGGTGCAGGTGGGAATTACTGTCAAAGTACTGTACGTGCTACTTTTGCATGGCCTTGCCCTAACTAGCACACACTGCTTGTGAATCTATTAAAGAGTTAAGACTTGGGAAATTCTAAAGCATTATGCCTACAGCCCAGAATTCGAATGAAAAAAATAATAAAACACACAAGGCGCACATAGTGCATCACCTGTATACAGAGAGATACTAGGGTAATGAGGTTATGCTAAACTCGAGGTTTTGTGCTGGAAGCACAACGTCCTGAAGATTGTGTCAGTATGGATGGGCTGTAGTCTGGGCTCCATTTAGGGCAAAGCATGCCTATGGTTAGAGATACTCTACAAACAGAAGAAAAAAAGGTTTTTATTCTATGTCTGTAAATGCAATGCGCTTGAAGACAGACTGACTTCTTCATCAGGCATAACACATTGAATAAGGCCCCTGTTGATAGCCAAAGTGAAAACCTTGGACTTTTACTCACTTGAGCAAAGCTTCATTTAACCCCTTAGTGACCAGCCCATTTTAGGCCTTAATGACCAAGCTATTTTATTCGTTTTTCTATAGTCGCATTCAAAGAGCTATAACGTTTTTATTTTTTCGTCTACATAGCTGTATGAGGACTTGTTTTTTGCGGGATTAGTTGTGCTTTTTAATGGCACCATTTTTGGGTACATATAATTTTTATATTAACTTTTATTAACCTTTTTGGGGGGGATTATAAAAAAAAACTGAAATTCCGCCATTGTTCTATGCGTTTTTAAATTGACGCCGTTCACTGTGCGACGTAATTAACATGTGACCTTTATTCTATGGGTCGGTACGATTACGGCGATACCACATATGTAGAGGTTTTTTTATGTTTTACGACTTTTGCACAATAAAAACACTTTTGAACTAAAATTATTTGTTTTTGCATCGTCGCTTTCCAAGAGCCGTAATTTTTTTATTTTTCCATCAATGTAGTAATTTTTTGGGCTTGTTTTCTGCGGGACAAGACGTAGTTTGGAATGGTACTGTTTTGGGGTACATGGGACTTATTGATTCATTTTTATTATGACTTTTTTGGGGGGCAATGGAAAAAAATTGCAATTTCGCCATAGTTTTTGGCGTTTTTTTTTACGGTGTTCACTTTGCGGCTTAAATTACATATTAACTTTATTAATGGAGTCATTACGGTCGCGGCGATACCACATTTGTGTATTTTTTTTTACACTTTTACTAAATAAAACCACTTTTTATGGAAAAAAATGGTTTTATTTATTTTTTTAATGTACTTTTTATTAATAATCTTTATTTCACTTTGATGACTGATTTTATTAGTCCCACTAGGGGACTTTACTGTGCGATGTTCCGATCGCTGCTATAATGCTCTGGTATACTTCGTATACCAGAGCATTATTGCCTGTCAGTGTAAATCTGACAGACAATCTGTTAGGACGTGCCTCCGGCGCGTCCTAACAGGCATATGTCCAGGGCAGACCTGGGGGCTTTTATCAGTCCCCCGGCTGCCATGACACCCCATCGGAGACCCGCGATTGCATTCGCGGGCCGCCGATGGGTGAGAGAGGGAGCGCACTCCCTCTGTAAACAAAGTTAAATGCCGCGGTCGCTATTGACGGCGGCATTTAACGGGTTAAACGGCCGCGATCGAAGTAAACTTCGATCGCGGGCATTGGAGCAGGAGCTCAGCTGTCATCAGACAGCAGAGCCCCGGCTCCTGCCTGCACGGGAGACCCGTGCAGGACTTAGACTAGGCTGACGTGAAAAGGCGTCAGCCTAGCCTAAAGCCCAGTAGTGAATCACGTTAAAAGGCGTATTAGTGGTCACTAAGGGGTTAATATCACAGACAAAGGCCACCGCCAGGGAAAATCTCTTTTTCTCTTGTTTTTATCTACATCCCAAAATTGGCACTGCCTGGATTTAGTAGAAGAGATAGGTTCCTTGACCCATCACTTAGACAATAGACTCAACTTTAAAGGCAAAATAAAATGGGTTGTCCTGTTTCAATCTACCAGAGATTTGGGATTGGGTCAAAGGTTTGCCTTCCAGCAGGACAATGACCCTAAACATACCGCTAAAGCTACACTGGAGAGGTTTAAGGGGAAACATTTAAATGTCTTGGAATGGCCTAGTCAAAGCCCAGGCCACAATCCAATTAAGAATCTGTGACATGACATGAAGACTGCTATACACCAACACAACCCATCTAACTTGAAGGAGTTGGAGCAGAATTGTCTGGAAGAATGGACAACAATCCCAGTGTCATGGCTGGTTCAGAGACCAAGAAAGGGACTGGCTTAGCCGATAAATTGAGCCAGGCAGCTAGCCTCTTCATGCTCGCTATGGACACACAGAGAGGACGGGGAAGCTCCTTGCCCCTGGAGACTGTGACGACACGTCACAGCTACAACAGCAGCTCGGAAATTCCGGGTCCACACGTCGGGGACTGAAAATCTGCAATCCGTGCAGGTTTAAAAACTTAAAGATAATAGGAAATTTTTTTATTTTACAAATGCAAAATAATAAATATAATTTCCTGTCATCAAACAACCCCTTTAACATCCCTCTCATAATTAACAGTTGAAGACGTTCTCAGCTCTGTACAGTTTTCTGTTTCTCTATTTTCGTCTAGAATAGAGTAGCAGCAGGAAATTGTCAATATGTTGCCGATACAGAAATTGCCTGGTGCTCAGGTCTGAGTGGTTTTGAACATTTCAATGTCATAGACCAAGGACCACCCATAGAATTCACAACTTCATGCTCCAACCTGTGTGTCAGTCAGTATGAAACATTAATGGAGTGAAAGAAGGACGATACTGTTCAATAATGTAAGGTTTAGCTCAAAGCCTCTGTCAGTCCTCTGAAGGAAAGGTCTCATCAAATAGGTATTTCAAAAGGAATAAGTCCTCATCATTCGTATAACCTCCTTATATAAACATGTTCTATGTACACCTCTTGTGCAGAAATGTCATTATTTCCACAAGCAGCTTTTTGGAAAGCGTTCAAAAATGATCTACTATGACTTTTCTATTCCAGAGAAGCTGCTTTACCTCTCAATCTCAGTGTTCAAAAGGGATTTTTTTTCCCCTGCATGAATTATTATGACCATTTGGCAATTATTACTATGTTATTGCTCGGTCATATCATTATAATAATCGCCATATGTAAACCCGACCTAAGGTATAGAAAATGATTTCTACGTTATTTTGTAGAAATTCAAGCTTATATAGAGCTACAGTATCAGCTAGTCAAAAATGGGTAGAGGGCAGGATGTACAGTATAGAACAAGCACTCCATATTTCCGTGGACCAGCAGGTTTTTCGTGTTTCATACCTCCTTCCTGCACCTCATGCTTATTCATCCAACTGTAGAGCCGATGCAGTTACAATTTATAGCAGAATATTTATATTTGCATCTCAAAAGTGCGACTTATTTTAGAGAATAAAACATGATCAACCCTTAACAATTTATGACCCCGATTCACAGGAAACAAAGTATCCATGATTGAGATATAGTTTTCCTGCTTCGAGCTCTAGTAGCTGTAATCCAACATTTTCAATAAGTGCTTATTTTAAGAACATAACATTAACCTCCAGAGAATAAGCCACTTGCAATTTATCAGTCCATGCATTTTAAACTGACATTTACCATTCATGATATAGACAGAGCCAGAAAAATAACATTGTGTCAAGATGTATGTAGGTTTCATATCTCTTAAAAATTAGTAAATGAGATGAAGAATCTTTAACATTGCACAGGTCAGAGACCAACAAATATGACAGCACAGCCGCGCTTGATGCATCAGAAATACATTTTGTAATCAGCGATGAAATAGTATAAATGGGCCCTCAGTCATCTACAAAGCTCATTATAAGCAATTTTTTCCTATTCAAGTTAAATTTGATTTAATGCAGAGTATTTCAGCTATGACCGTTCTAGTGCTCACCGCTCACATCAAACAAGCCATTAGCATACAAGTATATTAGCAAAGGGCCAATTGACCTTTTCAAAAAGTCTTGTCTGATTTGAGTTAATTTTGTTAGGCAAAATAAAATAACAAGAAATCATTGCGTGCATTCATATCAGGAAAATGAAAATACTAGAGCATTGTTACAGTACCTCTAAGTATTTTTTTCAGCTAATTTCTTAAGAACACAGAAAAAATCTTGAAAAAACAGTGAAGCATTGAACCAGCAAATTAAAAAAGGCTAAAATTAAATTAACTGCAGCACTGTTATGCATTATGCATATTACTTTTAAAAAATTAAACCTGGCACAACAGAATAAATCTGGACATCCCTAAGGGTTTAGAAGAGAAACAAGTAAGCCTGGTTGTTTCACAGCTTCTTTCTGTATGTCTTCTTGCAATGTAGTGAAACATTCATGATATCATATGGGCAAGAACATTTAGGCAATATCTGCAAAGAAAATTGTCCATGCTTAGTAATATGCTTAATCTACAGAGGTGCCCTTAAAATTTCCTTTGGGCACTGGCTGGTAAAATTCTGCCACAGTAAACTGGTTCTTTATGTAACAGTTCTATTATACATAACTGAAAATATCTCAAAGTTCAAACACATATAATAAAGTCAATATAGACTATTTAAAGAGAACCTTTCACATCTCGTGACATGTCTATTTTAGTAAATACTTGTATTTACCATGAAATAAGTCTGGAACATATATTCTTAGAACTCTTGGTTTTGCCATTCCTTTGTTATTCCTCCTAGAAATGTATGAATAAATGAAAAACTGGTGTTATTATTCCCCTTGTCAAAGGGTGTGTCTCTATACAGTCTCACTCTGTCAGCACTGATTGGAATGATTGTCAGTCTGTGTAGGGACACACTCCACTGGTAACACCCAGTTATCAATTTATTCATACATTTCTAGGAGGAATCATAGAGGAATAGAGTTCTAAGAAAAAATGGTCCAGAAAATACTTATTTCATAGGAGATGCAATTCTGTACTTAAACAGACATGTCAGGAGAGGTCACAGGTCCCCTTTAAAGCGTACCTAACTTTTCAGGTTACTATTCAGAATAAGCTGTCATATGTGTGTACATGAGGAATAACACTATTTCTGCCCATTACATGACTTGTATTCTGCATTTTGTTTTTTTGCAGTTTTTCCCTCTACAGGCTCCATCTCTAATTCTCAGTTTTCTCTGAACTAGTTCCTAATGGCTATAATGTCTTATTTGCACTGCACGCATAGAATAGGAGAATCCTGCTCTCCTAAGTCTATCTATTACATATATAAAACCTGCAGCAGCATAGAAGACATTATACAGAAGACATTATAAAAAGGAATGAGGAGTGTAGTTGAGAATCCAGAACTGGGGTGAAAGAGTAACACTTACTAGGAAGCTGCAGCATGTTTATGTGCGTCCCACTCACTCTGCTCCCCCACCTTCTCCATAGACTTCTGTGGGCAGCATGTCTGTTTCTCTTTCTGCTCCCTCCTCCTACCCCCTCCCCTTTTTGACTTTTATGAGAAGGCTGTGAAGAGACACCCCCCCTTTTCCTGTAGTCCGTCTCCCCTGCCCGATAACAAGGGACGGACTTTGCTTGACAACAGGGGGTGCACAGAAGATTACAGGAAAGGGAGACACCCAGTGGCAGCAACCCTAGCTCCCCAAAAATGTGAATAAAATGTGATCATAAAAGTCACATGTAGCCCAAAAACTACAGCTTGCACTGCAAAAAAAAAAAAAAAGGACTCACACCACTACATTGGCAGAAAAATAGAAAAGATATGGCTCTCAAAATATAAGTACACAAATCAATTTTGTTTTAAAAATAGTTGTTTTTTTTTTAATCATCTTGAGCCACAGAATAAAGTATTTTTTTCCTTATTGTGAGCGCCATAAAAAACAAAACCCAAAAAACAATGGAGGAATCGGTTTTTTTTTTTCATTTCAGCCCTCAATTAATAAATTTTTTCAGTTTCACAGTCCATTATATGGTGCATTAAATACTGTCATTAAAAGCTAGAACTTGTCCAGCAAAAAACATCTGTGAAAAAATATTACAGTTATAGCTTTTGGAAAAATCGAAAATGAATTCTGAAAAATGGCTGCGACAACAAGGGGTTAATAAAACCAGCTAGCAAACCCCTCTAAGTAGAAGAATAGCTCAGAATCTTTCATTACTTTAATATGATATCCTTTAAGTACAGATTAATGGATTCATTTAATTATACTAATTGCATGCGTTCCCGTGGAGATAAGCTTTTTTTATATGTTACTTTATTGCTAAACATCTTTGGTGTTGAAAGTGTTAAATGTCCCTGGATGTGTGCTAATTTGTATTGAATACCTTGTCTTTGGCAGCTCATATGGCTACATGTATATACTGTTAAGTCCATTTATTTGCTTCCACTATTAGCCAGCAGGGATTTAATCATAGATCCAGGATTACGATGGAAACTTTAGGCCCTGTTCACACGGAGTATTTTGCAGGCAGAAAAAAATCTGCCTCAAAATTTCTTCAGGGGTTTTGAGGCAGATTTTGACCTGAATGCACTTTCTTGCTGCGAAAAACGCTTTCTCTGTCTCCCATTGATTTCAACGGGAGGTCAGAAACAGAACCGCGGCAAGAATGAGCATGTCGCTTTTCTTTCCTGTGACCGGATAAAACCACGAGCGGGAAAAACGCCTCTGCCGCCCATTTAAATCAATTGGCGGAACTTTCGGGCGTTTTTTGGCGCTGAATCCGACAAAGTTTCCACATCAAAATCAGCGCTAAAAAACTCTGTGAACAGGGCCTGAAGGATCAAGGAGACAACTCCTTATTCTCCAGGTGACCATGTTACCATGTCAACCTGAACCGTGTGTTAAACACATACATAAGCAAACACCCACAATGACACAAAACACAGCCATTTAAACTACCGTTCAAAAGTTTGGGGTCACCCTGACAATTTTGTGTTTTCCGTGAAAACTCACACTTATATTTATCAAATGAGTTGCAAAATAACTAGAAAATATAGTCAAGACATTGACAAGGTTAGAAATAATGATTTTTATTTCAAATAATAATTTTCTCCTTCAAAGAATGCTCCATTTGCAGCAATTACAGCATTGCAGACCTTTGGCATTCTAGCTGTTAATTTGCTGAGGTAATCGCGAGAAATTTCACACCATGCTTCCAGAAGCCCCTCCCACAAGTTGGATTGGCTTGATGGGCACTTCTTGCGTACCATACGGTCAAGCTGCTCCCACAACAGCTCTATGGGGTTGAGATCAGGTGACTGCGCTGGCCACTCCATTACAGATAGAATACCAGCTGCGTGCTTCTTCCCTAACTAGTTCTTGCATAATTTGGAGGTGTGTTTTGGGTCATTGTCCTGTTGTAGGATGAAATTGGCTCCAATCAAGCGCTGTCCACAGGGTATGGCATGGCATTGCAAAATGGAGTGATAGCCTTCCTTATTCAAAATCCCTTTTACCTTGTACAAATCTCCCACTTTACCAGCACCAAAGCAACCCCAGACCATCACATTACCTTCACCATGCTTGACAGATGGCGTCAGGCTCTCTTCCAGCATCTTTTCAGTTGCTCTGCGTCTCACAAATGTTCTTCTGTGTGATCCAAACACCTCAAACTTCGATTCGTCTGTCCATAACACTTTTTTCCAATCTTCCTCTGTCCAATGTCTGTGTGCTTTTGCCCATATTAATCTTTTCCTTTTATTAGCCAGTCTCAGATATGTTTTTTTCTTTGCCACTCTCCCCTGAAGGCCAGCATCCCAGAGTCGCCTCTTCACTGTAGACGTTGACACTGTCATTTTGCGGGTACTATTTAATAAAGCTGCCAGTTGAGGACCTGTGAGGCGTCTATTTCTCAAACAAGAGACTCTAATGTACTTGTCTTGTTGCTCAGTTGTGCAGCGGGGCCTCCCACTTCTCTTTCTACTCTGGTTAGAGCCTGTTTGTGCTGTCCTCTGAAGGGAGTAGTACACACCGTTGTAGTAAATCTTCCGTTTCCTGGCAATTTCTCGCATGGAATAGCCTTAATTTCTAAGAACAAGAATAGAATGTCGAGTTTCACATGAAAGCTTTCTTTTTCTAGCCATTTTGAGAGTTTAATCGAACCCACAAATGTAATGTTCCAGATTCTCAACTAGCTCAAAGGAAGGTCAGTTTTATAGCTCCTCTAAACAGCAAAACTGTTTACAGCGGTGCTAACATAATTGCACAAGGGTTTTCAAGTGTTTTCTAATCATCCATTAGCCTTCTAACACAGTTAGCAAACACAATGTACCATTAGAACACTGTAGTGATGGTTGCTGGAAATGGGCCTCTATACACCTATGTAGATATTGCATTAAAAACCAGACGTTTGCAGCTAGAATAGTCACTCAGCACATTAACAATGTATAGAGTGTATTTCTGATTAATTTAATGTTATCTTCATTGAAAAAAACTGTGCTTTTCTTTCAAAAATAAGGAAATTTCTAAGTGACCCTAAACTTTTGACCTGTAGTGTGTGTATATATACATATATATATATATATATATATATTGCTCATCAGAGAAATGTATTTACTATGCAGAGAAAAATTATCAGAACATTCCGACATAAGCATGGGATGAAATAAAATGGCGGCTGGTTGAGGAAGGTGAATGTGCTGTAGTCTATAATGTTCCAATGTCATTCTTCTTTCTCATTGGTGATTAGGAATTCATTCAAAATGCTTTCATTGTGTCCTGTTATTTGTTCCAAATAATTAAGTGTGGGTTTAATCTGCAAATAAAGCTTCAGCAACAAACCAGAATATTTTGCTATTTTGTTTTATTATGTTTCTAATCTTAGTTGTTTGCACATTTTATATGGTAGAATGCAATACATTCATGGGTAAGAAAGCCTCTTCTAACTCGCTGTCTTTCTTTTTGGTCTTTATGTTGTTCCTTTTTTTTCCTTGTCATGAACAAAACGAAATAATCTGCAATTATTAACAATGCAAATTGAAAATGAAAACAGTCAAGCATGCAAGTTCTAATTTAAAATTTTCCTATGCCATAAAGACAGAATTCTACATGGAGTTCTGTGTAAGTAGGAGGGTTTTTAATTACAAAATATTGTATACTTTTTATACCTTTTGATGTACTCTAACACTAAAAATATGTACAGTGGAGAGAAAACATCCAGAAACCTTGGTGTGAGATCCCAGGAAGACAGGAAAAACAATTATTGACCAAAAGATTATTATTCTTCTATAGAGATTTTTGGTAAAATGTTCAGCTGCATGATACTGCTCCATAAGGGATCCATCAGGATCAAATCCCTGCCCTATGTTTAATTCACTACAATATCCAATGAAAGCATTATCCTGAATTCTGGTTATACATGAAGAACATTTTACACAGAGACATTACCTATCTATCTACAGTGGAGGAAATAAGTATTTGATCCCTTGCTGATTTTGTAAGTTTGCCCACTGTCAAAGTCATGAACAGTCTAGAATTTTTAGGATAGGTTAATTTTACCAGTGAGAGATAGATTATATTAAAAAAAAAAAAGAAAATCACATTGTCAAAATTATATATATTTATTTGCATTGTGCACAGAGAAATAAGTATTTGATCCCCTACCAACCATTAAGAGTTCAGCCTCTTCCAGACCAGTTACACGCTCCAAATCAACTTGGTGCCTGCATTAAAGACAGCTGTCTTAAATGGTCACCTGTAAAAAAGACTCCTGTCCACAGACTCAATTAATCAGTCTGACTCTAAGGCTGGGTTCACACGACCATATTAACGTCCGTAATGGACGGACGTATTTCGGCCGGAAGTCCCGGACCGAACTCATTGCAGGGAGCCGGGCTCCTAGCATCATAGTTATGTACGATGCTAGGAGTCCCTGCCTCTCTGCAGGACAACTCTCCCGTACTGTAATCATGTTTTCAGTACGGGACAGTAGTTCCACGGAGAGGCAGGGACTCCTAGCATCGTACATAACTATGATGCTAGGAGCCCGGCTCCCTGCACTGTGTTCGGTCCGGGACTTCCGGCCGAAATACGTCCGTCCATTACGGACATTAATGTGGTCGTGTGAACCCAGCCTTACCTCTACAACATGGGCAAGACCACAGAGCTTTCTAAGGATGTCAGGGACAAGATCATAGACCTGCACAAGGCTGGAATGGGCTACAAAACCATAAGTAAGATGCTTGGTGAGAAGGAGACAACTGTTGGTGCAATAGTAAGAAAATGGAAGACATACAAAATGACTGTCAATCGACATCGATCTGGGGCTCCATGCAAAATCTCACCTTGTGGGGTATCCTTGATCCTGAGGAAGGTGAGAGCTCAGCCGAAAACTACACGGGGGGAACTTGTTAATGATCTCAAGGCAGCTGGGACCACAGTCACCAAGAAAACCATTGGTAACACATTACGCCGTAATGGATTAAAATCCTGCAGTGCCCGCAAGGTCACCCTGCTCAAGAAGGCACATGTACAGGCACGTCTGAAGTTTGCAAATGAACATCTGGATGATTCTGAGAGTGATTGGGAGAAGGTGCTGTGGTCAGATGAGACTAAAATTGAGCTCTTTGGCATTAACTCAACTCGCCGTTTTTGGAGGAAGAGAAATGTTGCCTATGACCCAAACAACACCATCCCCACTGTCAAGCATGGAGGTGGAAACATTACGTTTTGGGGGTGTTTCTCTGCTAAGGGCACAGGACTACTTCACCGCATCAATGGGAGAATGGATGGAGCCTTGTACCGTCAAATCCTGAGTGATAACCTCCTTCCCTCCACCAGGACATTAAAAATGGCTCGTGGCTGGGTCTTCCAGCACGACAATGACCCGAAACATACAGCCAAGGAAACAAAGGAGTGGCTCAAAAAGAAGCACATTAAGGTCATGGAGTGGCCTAGCCAGTCTCCAGACCTTAATCCCATCGAAAACTTATGGAGGGAGCTGAAGATCCGAGTTGCCAAGCGACAGCCTCGAAATCTTAATGATTTACAGATGATCTGCAAAGAGGAGTGGGCCAAAATTCCATCTAACATGTGTGCAAACCTCATCATCAACTACTAAAAATGTCTGACTGCTGTGCTTGCCAACAAGGGTTTTGCCACCAAGTATTAAGTCTTGTTTGCCAAAGGGATCAAATACTTATTTCTCTGTGCACAATGCAAATAAATATATATAATTTTGCCAATGTGATTTTTTTTTTATATAATCTATCTCTCACTGGTAAAATTAACCTAGCCTAAAAATTCTAGACTGTTCATGTCTTTGACAGTGGGCAAACTTACAAAATCAGCAAGGGATCAAATACTTATTTCCTTCACTCTATCTATCTATCTATCTATCTATCTATCTATCTATCTATCTATCTATCTATCTATCTATCTATCTATAGATATATATCTATATCTATAGATATATATATATATATATATATATATCTATAGATATAGATATCTATATATAGATATCTATATCTATATATATATATATAGATATATATATATACCGGTATATATATATATATATCTATATATATATATATATAGATATAGATATATATAGATACAGAATGGGGTATAGAGGGCTCAGTCCCATAACTTATTTAATATATTAAGGTAGGATTATACAGGCAATCACATTTGAAAACCACTCGGTGTCCAACTGCTTTCTCACATAATTTATTCCTGAAGGCAGTGTGGAAAGGGAACCCGTCACGTGGACCATGCTGTCCGAACTGTGGGCCCTTAGCAGGTTGATATATAAAGATGTGACGAAACCCAGCCAGATGTTGAATAAAGAGTCAGCTGCTGTTGTCAACAGGCCATGAGTAAGGATGTGGAATACGTCTGAAATGCGTAGGCTAACTGTTTTGTTACCATGCCCATTTGTAATTGGACCTTTTTAAAGAAATGAAATAAAGTTGGAAGACATCTTCTTTTTTACTAAAGTGCTGGTTCCAGATCCTTTTCTTCTTGTTTCCAGTGGTCTGTGATTGACAATTGTTTCTGTATGCACACTGAGTGGAGCTTAGCTAAAGGCTCATGGCCGCTGGTGCAAAAGTCCTTCATGGGTCCCCCAAATTCTCTTCATGGCCAACGGCCCGTAGCTTTCAGCTGCATTCCTGGGTCTCCTAAGTGACCCAACGATGTAGCACTAGAAGCCATGGGCATTGCAAAGTTATTCTCATTGGCCCCAATACTCATGTATCCCCCAAAATGTGTGTATATATATATATATATATATATATTTAATTTATATATCGAAGACAGAATATGTATAGCACTTCGGCCCTATAGCTATGGATAGGAATAGATACATTGGCTCTGCAGACAGTATCACACATGATAGGATTAGATACAGCAGCTCAGCTGACTGTATCACATATGTTAAGCTTAGGTATTGGAGCCAGCGGATAGTATCACACATGATATGCCTAAATACAGAGCCCAAAAGACAGTATCACACATGATAGGCTTAGGGCCCATTCACACGAACGTGAATAACGTCCGTGTGCTGTGCATAGAAATGATGCGCAGCACACGGACCCAATGATGTCAATGAGTCTGCTGTGTGAAACTCACTGCATGTCCTATATTGGTGCATTTCCACGCACCTACGCGCCCATTACTAAGGCGGAGCTTAGTGTCCGCCGGTGAAGAGGCTAACGCTAACCCATTAGCACCCTGGTACCCACCGCCACCAGGGGTACCGGGAAGAGTCGGGTACGATCCAGTACCCGACAATCTGTAATGCAGTTCGGGCACTTATTAGGCTGAGAAAGTCTAAAAACAGTGGCTTCCCACCCTGGTAATGCTAGCCTGCTGCTGCTTTGTTGTATCTGGCTGCTTATCCAAAAAAATTTCAATTTTAGATTTTTTTTAAAACGACGCGGGGTCCCTCCATTTTTTATAACTAGCTAGATACAACAAAGCAGCAGTGGCAGGCTGGCATTACCATGGTGGGAAAGGCCACAGTGCTGGGCCCTGTATTTAGCCTACCACATGGTGGGCTTAGACACAGGGCCCATGTGTGATACGGTCTGCTGGGCCCTGTATCTAAGCTTACCAAATGGTAGGCTTAGATACAGGGCCCATGTGTGACACCCTGTAGCTACGCCTACCACATGGTTCCTGTTGTATGGAATAACTATTTCATACCTAAAAAAATGTATACCAACATATACCAGCCCGGCGGTGGTCAAACGAACACTCTTTTGGCCTCCGTTGGGCTAATGCAGCCCTATGGTCACATTAAGTGTGTACGCTGGGAGCTTCGCTGGCATACACTGTAAAGATACATCATGTAAGCAAGCCTTTTATAGGCTTTTAACTTTACGTGACACCACTGAGTTTTAGCACATAAATTATACTTAATCCGTATTCCCATGGCACACACTTGCGCTACTTGTTCATCTGGCTCTTATTCTTGTCATTTGTATATAAATCTTCATGCTAATTCCCTTTCTGTAACATTGGGTCTGTTACATGTAAACAGAATGATCATTGGTACAGGAAACTATTGACAATTTGTGGACAACACGCAGAAGAGAGCTTGTAAGTAAAAAGATACACAGCAGCAAGTTTGCAAGGTAACTTATTACTTTTAGATTGCAAAAAGTGGTTTTGCCAGTAAAGTTAGGCTTTAAAGAGGATCTGTCACCAGATTTCACAATATAAACTGCATACTTTATTAAAAAGATCTTAGACCTGATGATGTACTTGCTTTGAAAATCTGTGTAAGAATGGCTGTATAATCTTTTTTCAAAGTTTTCCTGCCTGTTATTACAATGAGTATTTTATGAGACCAAGTATGTTTATTTTGTATTCTCCTCCCACCTAGAGCTGACAAGCTCCAATCAATGTCCCTTCTCCCCCGCAAGATGCTGAAATCTCGCACATGCTCAGTACAAGCTGCAGTCTCCCTGGCTCTGCAGTAATAGAAAGCAGCAGATGGAGTTACAAGCTGTTAGTCCACACCACACCACTGCTGCTGGAAGACAGACTCTCTCACTTCAGAACCAGGGAACTGAGCATGTGCAACATTTCAGCATGGTACAGGGGAGGAGGGTCAATGATAGCAGCTTGTCAGCTCTAGGAGAGAGGGGATTGAGATTACATAATGCATATACTTGGTCTCAAAAATTCTCATTTTAATATAGGTAGGAAAACTTTCAGAAAGGATAATACAGCCAATCTGGCATATATTTACAAAGTAAGTACATTAGTCTCATCAGGTCTAAAAGAGATCTATTTAATAACATACGCAGTTTGAATTGTGGAAACTGGTTACAGGTCTTCTTTAAAAAAAAAAAAAGGGCTCTTAAAGTTGATTCTCTCTCCCATAACGCTTACATTGTATAAAGCTATTGAATTAGAGTATATAAGGTTATATTAAGCATAATTTGCCTTTTTTCATATAAAACAATTAAGCATGTACCATCACAATTATATAAAGCCATGCTTCCTTGTAAACACCTTACATGAAGGATTTCAATACATTAGATCATTAGAAATAAAGTTGCCTCAAAAGGTTCAGGGTATTGCAATTGCATTTAAATAAAAATACTAATTAGACTCTTGAATTGTACTCAGCAAAATATATGATGCACAATTTATTATGATATAAATAAAAAATAATTTGCATAAAATATTGCTGAACACATATTCCCAAGGAATACAGCAGCCTCTTATCAAGGCTTCATTATTCTGCTTCCACAAAAAGCTTACAGTATTTTACATGAGGATTGTAATGATAAAGGCAACAATGTGGCAAAATTAGAGTACTAAAAGTAACACCATAGCAAAGGCTACGTGAAAATACTTAAAGGGGTCTTCTGATACAAATAAAAAATTTTTAAAATTTGAGATCCATGTTAGCTATAGTGTAAGAGCGCTTTGCGCTTTGTTTACTTCTGATTCTTTCTCTTCTCTGCATTTCCTGTAAGGCTCATTGCCTAAATTCCACGCAGGCACTGTGAAAGCAGAGGATTTGGCATGTGTGGTAAACACTGTTTGTCTAGCAACCATGCGTGCTCAGAGACGACTGAGAAAGAGTATCCGGTCCACCCCTACCCTCAGTGTATAATGATGTCAGGAATGACGTACCCGTCCATTGAGCCGGCCGGAAAAGGGAGTAATAGGTCATGTACGGGGCAGCTCTGGAAGTTCCGATTTTACTGTTGGAGGCGCATCACGTGACCATCTTTGGAATAGGGTGTTAGAAATGTAAAATATAAAAGGAAGTATAGATGTTCAGTTAAATTGGATTGAGTGAATTGGTTCCAGAAAACTCCTTTAAAATTAAACACTATAAACAGAACGCAACAAGGAGTCAAGATCAGGATGGATATTCTGAGATACTTTAACTGTTCCTAGTATTAGCAGCCTTCGGGCTTATGTACACGACTGTATTATGTCCCCATACAACCTCCAAGGTGTAAAGAGCTGTAATATGGCACCTATAGCCAGAGCCATAACTTGAAGCTCCTGGGCCCCAATTCAAAATCTATGTAAGGGCCCCCAACCTACCATGTGCCATTTATAAAACTGGCGTCCTCACACCTGGTCTGGGTGAGAGTGCTACCTCTGCACCCCCCTTAGCTACGCCCCTGCCCATTGCACTATATGGAACCATATTGTACCTCTCTACTCTATGTCTCTGATTTCATATGGAGGCATGTTATATCAGATGCTGTATTAGAGGTATTCTCTGTGATACTGTTCTGTACGGAAGCACCATACGGCAGCGCATGCTGTGCCAACATCTGCATAGTATGGAGCCACAGGCACCCATATGTCTTTGCAATGTTCTGTGCACTTGGCTCTGCTGTATGCACGACCCCTAAGAATTTCTCTTGAATGTGGTCAGAGGAACCAATGATACACAGCAAGTGGTAAAAAGGTGACACATGATAAACATTTATTTAATCTTATGTAGCAGTCACTATTACTAAATTTTACATACTGTAAGCACTTCTTGGCATGACATGCTCTCCCAGCATTGATATGTCAAGATCTATCTGTACCGTGTCATCCCATACATTTATAGCTGCACACACAGCTCATTTACTAGCGCCTATGCTTGACTGCATCTAAGCTCTATGAATGGAGCAATAATGGCAATCGTAAAGAAATATAAATGGAATATTTAAACAGATAATGGATTGTGAATGGTTTTTATAGTCTATCCATATGCATAATGCATTATATATAGGGATCAATGGCTGCTACTATAAATTTAGTTTGTCATTACTTTTAACTTCCTTAATAAAGAACATGAAAGCATGGATGATCAGAAGTGGCCATTAATATAAAATAGAAAAGTGGGTACCACCATGATATAAATACAAGACGAGCGTTTTGGCTGGAGTATCTAAGGGATGAGGCTGAGGAAAATTCATGGTCCTATTAAAACATGAAAGAGCTAGGCCATGAGGTCTGCACAAATTGCAGTACCAGATGATAATCATGTATTATTATTTCAATCTTGCTATATTCATGGTCACCCGCTGGCTTTCTCTATGGGCCGGGAAATCTCCTGATGTAAACATTAAACGTAGCCATAGTTTTCCATTATACCGACGGTATGTTGGGCAGTATAGATCGGGGATACCATTTTTGGCTGTGTAGAATGGCATACCAGACTGCGTTATCTCATATAGAGGCATCTAGTAAAAACCACAAACCGTGCACTATACTATTTTTTCATGGGAATCTATGGGTGACGGATGCACAGTATTATTGCATCTGTTTAACAGATATGTCATGAAAAGCTCAGGAAAAAGTATCTTATAATAGTCTATTGGTGATGGATGCAGCCTATGTTTAACCCCTTAATGCACCATGATGTAACTGAACGTCATACTGTGGGAGCTGAATTATGGAACGTCCTCACGCAGTGAACCCGCACCATACACTGCGGGTGTCAGCTGTGTATTAAAGCTGCCACCTCGCATTAACGGCCAGGAACAGAGATTGCTCTGTTTCTGGCCGTTTAACCCCTTAGATGCCGCTGTCAATATGGCATCTAAGCCATTTGACAGAGGGGGTGCCCCCTCCGATAGCCCGTCGGCCGCCCGTGGGTTTTCTCACCTCCCGTTGCCCGCAGCCATGGATACGTGAGCGCTGGTCCCCATCTCATTCCTAGGAGATGCCAGCGCTCACTTCTGCTCCGGTCTGCTGTGTCCCGTAGGGTGCGCGCGCACGCTCGTGCCTGGCCTTAAAGTGTCAGCGCGCGTACAAAAGGAAATCATCATCATCAACTGCCCATGATTTCCTGGTCTATAAGAAGGCCCCAGCCGCTCTGATCCTTGCATGAGCGTTGTTAGTTATATAAGGCCCAAACCAGGCTGCGTCCTTAAGGGGTGAAGGGGTTAACCTACTGTATGTGCCAGGAGCTTTCTTCCGGCATTTACATGAAAAGAAGACCATAAACAAAGTGTAATAGAGGGCCTAACTTAACAATGTACGCTTTCTATTTTCTAACATCCCATTAGTCCAATACAATTTAGGCCAGAAGTATACAACATAAAGAGCAATATAGTGACAAGCCCAGCCAAGAAAATAATTTAAACTTAGATTTATCCACAGAAGAAAACAAACTTTTAGTCATTGCTACAAAACTACTTTTGTTGTTACCCTTGACCGCCCTAAATGTCTTTGAAAAATAATCCTACTTCCAAGACTTTCTGTGGCAAAAATGTTATTCGAACTCCATTGAGACTAATGTAATTAAAGAACATAAACGCGGGAAGATTTAATGACTGATAATTTGAGGATAAAAGCAAATTAAATTTATTGTAGGTTCCCAGTTGTTCGGGAGAAATATCATTGAATTTGATTTCTTTAAAAGGACTTTTGCCTAACGTTATTATGATTCCAGACCGAGTTTAAGAGTAATTTAAAATATTGATTGTCATGTACATGAAGTATACGAAGATTTTATTTGTGATGCAACAGCTACTTTTGAAGCATTGATTTACCATAGCTTTTACTGAAAGATAAAAGTCACTTAAACTCTAAAAAATAAAATGAATGCGCACATTTTGTAGGAAGTAGTAAAAAAAAAAAAGTCTTACCTTTCCAGTACATTGTAATAAAAGGTAGAAATAATTATGATGCTGAGAAGGACAAGGAGTTACTACAGATACAACATGGTGGGAGAGCAATTTTCGGAAAACTAATAAACATAGAAATGCACTGTATCCCATGACAATAAGTGAGATGTTTTATAGTCAATAGCAGAAAAAATATTTAGATTTTAATCTAATGCAGCATATATTCCAGTGGCTGGCGGCATATGTTGGCACTTTGAATGGCTATTGACAAATCCTGAAGGGTCCCTGTTGACTTATATTGGGGTCTGTCAAATTTCAGGTATTTTTTGTGGCAAGAATAGAGCTGCAGATTTTGCTATTCTTTCCGTTAAAAATACTGGAAACCCAGATAGACTGGCAATAATGACATTATGAACAGAGTCATATCCCATTGCTCCATAACATCATATAATGCAGCTTTCAAAGTAAATAAAATGGTCACCTCTAGTAAGCCTATATTTGGATATGAAGGAGATGCATGTAAATTAAAATGGCCTACGTCTGTTGACAGCCTGCATAGTTACACAGTGGGTTGGAATAAAGATATATGTGTATTCAGTTCAACGTTTCCTATTTACAAATCCCAGTTCATCCATAGAAAGACAGGAAAATAAAAACATCTCGGAAAGGAAGTTTTTATTACACTTGTAAAGATAGCAATCCTGATAAAAGTATGTTATGGAATCACTATATGTGCAATAATATTGGAATGAGATTGCAATAACTGCTTTCTTTTATTAGTGAAATGTTACCCTGAAAAGGTACCCCCACATATTATCCATGTGAAAATCGAGACATATACATATACGCACAGATGCAGACACAGACACAGACACACACACACACACACACACACACACACACGCGCGCACACGCACTCACACATCAAATATCTGGCCCCAAATCCACCAAGAGATGCACTTATTTCTGCAGAACTTCCCCTCTTTTAGCTTATCATTCTGGATGTGCAAACTGTTACTAAAGAAGGAAAACCAGGTTATTGCAATTTCTAAATAACCCAACACTTAGTGAAGGACTAAATTAAGAAATTGAAAATACTTAACTATCACTACCTCCTGAAAAGTTATCTTTGAAGGTAAGGCTCTATTCACACGACACAGCCATTTTGGTCCGTTCAATTTCCGTTCCGGGCCGTTTTTCATGGCCGATTTTGATCCGTTTTGCATCCGTTTTTATCTCTGTCTGTTTTAAAAACGGATGAATTTAATTTGTAATTTTTTTGCCACACACTTCCCTCTGTAGATAATGCCACACACTGGCCTCTGTAGCTAATGCCACACACTGCCCTCTGTAACAAATGCCACACACTGCCCTCTGTAGCAAATGCCACACACTGCCCTCTGTAGATAATGCCACACATTGGCCTCTGTAGATAATGCCACACACTACCCTCTATAGATAATGCCACAAACTGGCCTCTGTTGCTAATGCCACAAACTGGCATATGTAGCTAAGGCCACACACTGGCCTCTGTAGCTAATGCTAGGTAGTGCCACACACTGCCCTCTGTAGGTAGTGCCACACACAGCCCCCCTGTAGGTAGTGCCACACAGCCCCCTGTAGATAGTGCTCCACAGCCCCCTGTAGGTAGTGTCACACAGCCCCCTTGTACATAGCACCCCGTAGATGGCACACCCCCCCCCTAGATGGCACCCTCCCCCCTTTCTGTAGATAGCTCAATGAAGTCAGGGATCTCCTGGAGCAGAATCCCCAAAGTCACTGTCCATATATGGCCAGTCGGGGAAGTCAGGGACTTCTCCTAGAGCGGAATCCCCGGCCACAGCTTCGGCTGAAGCTGTGACCGGGGATTAGGTATTCCGCTCCTACAGGGAGCAAAAAAATCTCCTCCTCTTCCTCACATGCACTTCGCACTGTGACGAGAAGAAGAGAGTGAAAGGCAGAAAGCACGGCCGTCCCTCGGATCACATCCAAGTGGCAGCCGTGCTTTACACGACCCCATATACTTCTATGGGAGCCGTGCAGCCGGGAGAACAGCCGAAAATAGGGCATGACCCAATTTTTGACGGCCCAGGCCGTCAAAAAATCGGTCATGTGAATAGCCCTAATTGGAGTCTATTGTACCTACTGCGGCCGTGTAACGGCCATTCAAAAAACGTCCGTCGTACAGCCGGGAATACCTGTCGTGTGAATAGGGCCTAAGGAGGTTTGATTCCATGAATCTATACTTATATAAATGCAGAATATAGTAACACTATAAAAAGTTATTACACTGCAGCTGGAGGAAACCAGCATTCCTTCTGAAATTAGCAGAATAAAATATATTTAAATAGACACTAACTTTTCAAACAACTTATGCTAATCTAATAGTATACCTGATATAGGTCAACTTTGTAGTTTACTTAATGTTAAAATGTAGTAATTTTATCCATGCAAATTCTGTCTGAATTTATTCCCACTAGATGTCTCCCTTCCTGTAAACTGCTGCTCATCCCCTGATATCAAGCAAAATCCGTTCCTTGTTACACAGCAGAATTGACTGCTTGAAGGAAGTGTAATCATAATATATTGCATAATATAATCATCATATGCGCAGTACAACATTTACGGTCACTGTTCTGATCGGCACTACTGCGCTGATTATGAAGCAGGGCCGCGCGCACGTTCAGGACATTACAGGGCCAGGTGTGAACTCACCTATTACATTCCCTGGTTCCTGTCAATCGATGTAAGAAGGGAGGGAGGGGGGGTTGAACTGGGGAACGATGACAGAGCATTTTGGAGCAACGGTGACACCTTCGTTTCTCCAAAATGCTCATTTGCATAAACGGAATAAAACTATTTTCTCTGCAAAGGAGGCACTCTTGACAAAAAGGTAATTAATACATGTTAGAATCAGGTTAGCCTAATCTATAATACCCTGTTGCTAGTTTGATATGGACATTTCTGGTGACAGACTCCCTTTAAGTTTCATTTAAACAGTTATGATGGAGCTGCTATATGAAGCATTATTTTTTTTTTTCAAGCAGATAACTTTTTATAAACATAGAATTTGCTGATCTAATCACTAGTGGAATAGTGCATGTGTCATGTGCATGGGTTAATTTTGCTTGGATAGTGTAATTCTAATCCTGTTCATTTTAAATTTCAAGTAAATGTATTTATTGGAATGTTTTGGGCTCCCACTTGTTCTTCACTTCTTTCCTCTTCATTACATGTCCCTAGGGTATTACACATGCCAAGTGTGATGAAGCTGAGGGTTTTCCAGTAAACAATCAAACATGTACAATGACCACTTGGTTTGGATGACCGGCTCCTGTTTGACAGCTCTACATGTTATAAACAGCAGTAAAACCGTGATTTTCATTTTGTGACATATCCCCGATAGGAATTCCCTACATGGGATATAAATGAGAAGTGCCGATTATGCCTATATTAGCTGGCTGCTTTGCAAATCCCCTAAATAAACTGAGAAGCACGCCAGATATCATTGCCTTGTCATGCTTTAGTATCTATCTGTGGTGTATGCAGTAATACTTATGAGACAACAGCCAGTAGACAGACCGTAGACTACATACTTTCTAAATGAAGAAAGTGAAGACTTTTTAAATTTCATGTTTCTACTTTTAAGCTTTTGATTTATGCTAAGGTGTTGCACACTGAGAAGTCGCATAATCAAGATATATAGCTTTGGAAATTTTAATTTGTAGCTGTAATAGGAGAAGTCTTGCAGTGCTCTGCATACTGCTAGAGGAGTCAGGTGCTTATGGAAAGTGTGGCATGGATAATTGCTCTAATTTTTGACTAAATACCAACAAACGAAGATTTAAAATATTTAAAAAAAAGCTAGGATGGCCTTGTAGAAATTTATGATCAGTATCTTATACTGAGAACTTTCTCACATAAGCGCGTACATCGCAGAATTACACATAGTAATGTATGCTGTAATGTTTAGAAATGGGCAAAAATTGCACCAGGTCTCGAGTATACTATATGAGTCCCATATGTGCGTTCTGGATTCAGGAATTTCTAGTTTTATATAATGTGCCTAGTCCCTAGTCTTTAATGACATATATGGGTCCCAGTGGAATCTATTTAATGTTATACAAAATGTAGTTAGTGGTTTCCAGTGCCAACCGACCTTGTTCACAGACCTGTGCTGTCACTGGTATATGACATATTATTCCTCCATTTGAGAGGAAACTAAAATGATCAACCATTTACATTCACATTCGAACATAAGATACTGTAAGTGCAAGATATTTTTTATATATTATTAAAATCCACACATTTTTCAAAATGTTTTTGGCTGTTAAATGAAATATTAAGCAGAATATTAAAAAAGTCAGCTTTAGGCCTTATTTATATGAGCGTGTTTCTCATCTGTGTGCTGTGCGTTTTAATAACGGACAGCACACTGACCCATGCAATTCAATCGGGCTATTCACACATCCATGCATGTGTCCTTTGCAAGAAACTCACTGCATGTCCTATTCTGGTCTGTTGCCTATTAATGTCTATTGGTGCATGAAAAAAATTGACAACACACGGACGACATCCGTGTGCTGTCCATTTTCATCATGAGTTGCTTAAGAAATGCAGAGAAAAAGAAAAGTGAGACGAAAAAGTGCTAGCAGAGGAGAAACATGGACGAGAAATACTGATGACACCCAAAAATTACACTGACACAACACGGACAGTCATATACATGAAAAACAGCCCTTTTTTGTGGATGTAAATCAGACACACTCGTGTGAATAAGGCTTTAGCAGATATATAGATAGATAGATATTAACTTTGTAGTTTAGTTACTGTTAAAGGGGGGGAAGAGGAGCAGTGGAGAGACAGTCACTACTGCCCAATAAAGTCTATGGAGAGGGTAGGGGGCAGGAGGATCGAGCAGGAAAAGAAAGACACAGACGCTGCCCATGGAAGTCTATAGAGAGGGGAGCAGCAAGAGGCTGCAGAGTGAGAGAGACACATACATGCTGCCCATAGAAGTCTATGGAGAAGGAAGCAGGGCAGAGAGAGGATACACAGGCAGCTGGTAAGACTTATAAATCACCCCAGTGCTGGATTCTCAGCTACCCTGCTCATTACTGCCATATAATCTCCTCCATGTTGCTGCAGCTTATATATATATATATATATATATATATATATATATATATATATATACATATATATATATATATACATATATATATATATATATGTGACAGATAAAGATAAGAGAGCAGTGTGTGCAGTGTATAGAAGACATGATAGCAGTCAGGCTCCACCCACTATCTCAGACTCAACTGAGAATTAGAGATACTGCTAAAACTGCTTAAAATGCAGAATGCAGGTTATATAACAGCCAGAAACAATGTTGTTCCTCATGTACACACATATGGCAGCTTATTCTGAAACGTCACCTGAAAAGTTAGGTACACTAAAGTGTCGTGTATTAAAAGAGGCATGGACTCGCAGGACAGGTATATAATATTACCACTTTACAAAGCATTAGTGCAGCCTCATCTAGAATATGCCGTTCAGTTCTAGGCTCCAGTTCATAGAAAGGATGCCCTGGGGTTGGAAATATACAAAGAAGAGCAACTAAACTAATAAGGGTCATGGGGAATCTGAGATATGAGGAAAGATTAAAATAATTAAACCTATTTAGCCTTGAAAAGAGACGACTAAGGGGAGAGATGATTAACTTATATAAATATATGAATGCACATACAAGAATTATAGTGAAACCCTGTTCCATGCAAAACCCCCTTAAAAGACAAGGGGGCACTCCCTCTATCTGGAGAAAAAAAGGTTCAACCTACAGAGGCGACAAGCCTTCTTTACTGTGAGAACGGTGAATCTAGGGAATAGCCTACCGCAGAAGCTGGTCACAGTAGTGTGCTGTAACTACCACATAAACAGTAACGAAGTGCAGAGATTGTGAATAGACATCCCGTGGAATGTCTATTCACTGTCTAAACACTTCAGTATTGTTAATGTGTTAGTATAAAACAGCACATAGCGATCTAAAAGGAGCCCTATGCGCTGCCTAAATGAATGGAGAGAAGTGTATGACGCTGATTGGTCAGCGTCATACACTCCTCTGTACAACACCCACTTGGTCGAAAGTAAAAATACGCCCACTTGGGCATTAAGCAACTCATTAGCATAAATCTAAAATCGCTAACAGATCGTTTTATTAAATAAAAAGCACTGCTGTCATCTACATTATAGCGCCCATCTCCTTATGTAGGAGATAGGGCACTTATAATGTGGTGACAGAGCCTCTTTAAGGCTCTCCTTTGTAAATAGTAATAGTAATACCCTACATAATTAAATGTAGGGCCTGTTTCTATTTAGCAAAAGTAATGACAAAAATATGTACAAAAAGATTGTCATTATTTTTTTTATCCTGCATTATAAAAACTCCATAGTTATTCTTATCGTGTTTAAAAACATTTTCTATTACTTATGCTGAGTGATTTATTATGACAAATAAATTGTTAAAATTTTTACTAGCGACCAACCTTTTCAAATCTGAATTTGTGTTATGCTGCATAGAACAAATGTACAATCTGAAGATAACATATCTAATCTAATATTTAGTCTCAATCACTATAAAACCTAATACATACTATCTACAATGGCAACATTGAGAAAACCTACCAAATATGAAACATTTAAGGACTCACCAATGAAATAAGCCAGTAAAATAGCAAGGAGAACGGCCGCAGCAATAGCCGATAATGCTGCGCATTTCCAACTGCAATACTTAGATGGTTTCTTCAGCTTGAAGGCATTTCTGGAGAATGTGTTTCGGGGTAGAAGCCTCGGAGGAGGAGTGTAAACTGTTCCTGAAGTCAGGGGATATCCAGGAGAAGAGCTGCTGAATAAAGGAGTTGTTCCAGATGATGTCTTGAACAAAAAGTGCCTGGAAAGAACAAAAAGACGGGATTATAAAACAACTGATTGACATTCATCAAATGTGGTGTAAGGTTAAGACAAGAATTGGCAGCAAGGATGTCACATCAGTACATGCCACAGTTTGTAAATGCTATCAACTTATTGCTCTTGCTGGAAAAGTCCCTAAATGCAATAAGCAATACTCTAGTCAAATATTCATGCAAGTGTAAATGTCCACAGATATGTTTAGCTGCAAGCAGAATTGACAGATAATATTACATTTGTTCACAAACCTTATTATTCATATAGAAACACTGATATCATTTAATATATGAAAACAGGGCACCTGGAGAACACAACAATTCAAAACATTTAGGCACAGGCTTGTAATAAACCCAATCCTAATATATGACAATGTTTTGCAGATTATAGTATCATAGAACGGATTATATGCACTCAATTAGGCCCGTTGTACAATGCAAGGCCTTGGGCTTTCCAGGCTTTAAAATAAATAAATAATAATCTGGTAGCTGCAAATGAGGTAACATATGTAAAAGAAAGCGCCAAAAAAAACCAAAAAACGCTTAAATTCCCCGCTGCTCCAGCGCCGCTTGTCTAGTGTTCTGCTGCTAGTCTATATTCACCTTCCTGATGCGCGCCTGCTGTGGCCAGGGATTGACTGGAGTGATCACGCGCTGATACGGCATGTCATTGCTTCAGGAACGTTAACAAAGACCGACAGGGGACCACTGGACCGGCGGTGTTGGAGCAGTAGGTGATATATAATGGTAAAATAGGCTTTTTTTTTCTTTTTACTTATGTTATCGCATCTGCATCTGGCAGGTTTGTTTTTGTTTGGTTTTTTTTTAAGCTAGAAATACCCCTTTAAATTGAAACTAGGTGACTGGATTAGATTGGACTGCAAGAGCTCACCGCCCCTAATAAATATAATGAAATCTGTATATTATATTGTATGGTATTTACTGTATAGTTAATTCCTCATCAAATTAATTGACTGTCTTGGACAATTCCCTTTTGTTAGAAAGGTCCCGTGATCAAAATTCTGATTGTCTTATAAAGCAAGAGACACTCTTTTTAGGCTTTCTCCACTGCAGCTTACAGATAATGATCTTGAATGGGAGACCACCCACTGTTAACTCAGAATTCCCAAATGGGATATTTCAATATGGCATTTCTTTAAAGTAGTTCTCTACTGTTTGGTCAGCTTTCCAGGTTAAGTTCATGGAAATCACTAGAGCGGCGGACACGGGAAGTAAGTATTATTTGGCCATTTTATCCTACTCATTCAACTGCATCATTCTGGACTTTTTTTTTACCTTAGTAAATTAAAAACATTTTAATAATGGCTGATAATGTTCTATCTGTAAAACAGATGGTAGATTAATCTTTTCTGGAACAAGACTATTCTAGTGTCTGAGTGTTACATTTGCATAAGTATGTAATGTTGTGCTAGTAAATGACAGATATTATTACCAGATAATATTTCTATACAATAACTGTGGAAACCATTAAGTCTTTAAAATAACATCTTAACTACAAATAAATGTGTTCAAAAATATGCAGCAGATTCAGAGACAATAAGAAATCTTTCAATAAGACCTTGTAAAAAACATAAAGTACATTTGCACAAGAAACAAATAATGTCAGTCATTTATTAGTGTTTTCCCAGGAAATGTTCTATTGAAAACTCTGGAAAGGCAGATTTAGTATTCTGATTTAGGGTGAAAGATGTCACTTTCGAAAAAAAGCAGAAACATCTTAATTTCTCCAAGGAGCCTTTAACGATTTATAACCATGTACAGTAAGGTCGTGTTTGACATCTTAATAACTAAAGACTTTACTGTATTTGGAATTCAGTCAGACAAAAAAAAAAACAATAAAACAAGAACAGCTACGGATCCTTCACTGAGTATATGTGTGTGAACAATTGTAAGATATTATTAAAAAACATTTTTGTTGTAATTCTTTAAGCCTGCTGGTCTACTGGACTGTGATGACCAAACGTCAAAGCTTTGTTTACTCACAGAAATATTACTATTTCTCGGCTTTGTTTAGGTGGCCATTTTAAAAAAAATGACCTCAAGAAGTACAATAGGAAGTTTGCTTACTTTGTTTTATTTAATGATTTTTTTTCATTTATTTTTTGCAGTGGTTATTTTAGCAAGTGTGACAGCATAAAGAGGCGCCATATTGTTTGCCTCCTTTTAATTTAGCTTGTCATAACTGATGGCCAACATGGTCTATCAATAGAAAAGTGACAACTTTACCAACTGTTTTGGAGAAGGCAATTCAAAAGGTGACAACAAATATGGTGAAACTTTCTGTTGCCACCGTAAAAAAAAGGTAAATAAAACATATTTGGCTATTGCTCTAACTTCTAATTTACTAATTTATGGCCACTTGTATGTGTTCGATGATAATCCTGATTAAAACTAATCCTGTCTGCACAAAACTAGATTTAATCAATACAGCCGTAGGATGCATAAATTTCGGAGAATGTTAAAAATTGTGCAAGATTATGAAATAGGTTTACTTGGTATGATAAGGTTAAAAATACTACTTTTTTTTTACACCACTTCATGGTTACCAGTATGCCAGTATTATCCTTTAAGAAAATAGAGCAGGTGTTTATTAAATTTGGCACAAATTTATTGAGTGCCATTTACGCAATTATTTTGGCATAATTTGCAACAGATTTCTGGCAAATTTTTCTTAGTCAATTTCCCCCTTAACCTCTTGTAGACGCAGCCATTTTTCGGATTTTAATTTAGTTTTTTTTCGTCCCCGCATTCCAAAAGCCTTAACTTTTATATTTTTTCGCTGACATAGCTGTATGAGGGCTTGTTTTTTGGAGGACGAGTTGTAGTTTTTTTTTATTTGCGGTAAAAACGACATGTTAACTTTATTCTATGGGTTGATACTATTATGGAGAAAAATTTATATAGTTTCTTTTGTGTTTTACCACTTTTATAAAGAAAAAAACTTTTTGTTAAAAAACAAAATAGTTTTGTGTCTCCACTTTCTGAGAGCCATAACTTTTTTATTTTTCAGTTGATTTAGCGGTGTGATGGCTTGGTTTTTGCTGTACGAGCGGTTGAATTGGTACTATTTTGGAGTACATGCGACTTTTTGATCACTTTTTATTCCATTTTTTTTTAGGGCGCTAAGGTGACCAAAAAACAGCAATTTGGGTATTTTTTGTCTTTTTTTACGGCTTCACCGAGCAATACCAGTTATGTAAACTTTTTTTAACATTACTTTAGGAAAAATATGTGAAAAGGGAGGTTATTTGAACTTATAATATTAATTTTTTGTACATTAAAAAAAAACTTTAACTGTATTTTTCATTTTTATTAGTCCCCCAGAGGATTTCAACCAGCAATCGTTGGATCGCTTGCATGATATACAGCAATACTACTGTATTTCAGTATATCGCTATACTGACAGTCTCCTATGAAGCCCTGCTGGAGGCTTAAATGCCTCAGTCGCTATTGACCGTGGCATTTAAGTAGTTTAACAGGCGTAATTGAAGCGATCTTCGATTCCGCCTGTTGTACTGGCACTGGGGTGTCAGCTGTAACATATTGCTGACAGCTGCTCGGTATGGAGTGCGCTCAACCCGTGAGCGCACTCTATACGTACCCTTGGCGGATGTCACATATGTGTACGTGACACGCCGCCAAGGGATTAATAAATACTAAAGACAATCAAATAGTACTGTAACATAAAGGCTATGTACACCTTTGAAATATTTTTTTTTTTAAATAACATTGTGTTTTAATAAAAATATTTTTTTTCTTTTTCAGATACAGCTGCTTTGTATATTGTGTACAGAGCAGCTGTATCGTGGTCTGAATCCTGTATCTGTCATGTCCGTGGTACTGACGGGTTTAGTGGATCCACCTGTTATCGATCACATCTAAGTTATGAACTTAGATGTGATCAATAGCAGCTCGATCCTGCGTGTCAGAGACATGCAGGACCCACTGACACTGAACCCTTTTAGTGCTAGATAAGCTGCTCTGTATACAGGATACAAAACAGCTGTATCTGAAAACGTAAAACTCATTTTTAATAAAATCTATTTAGGAAGTTGCACCAATCACACTGATGCACAAAAAACAAACAAACAAAAAAAAAATATTTCAAAGGTGTACATAGCCTTTAACATAGGAGTAGTCCATTTATATTAATCTCCAGAAATATGAAACCTTTGAAGGGAAAGCTCAGCTAGAAAATATACATTCTATTAACATATGCCAACAAATGTTTGCTTTACTTATATCACTAAGTAAAGGGAAGCTGTCAGGTCAAACTTGCTGTCCAATCTGTGGGCAACATCCTTTTCCCCCTGACGAAGCCTGGTGGTGAAACGCGTTGGGTGTAAGTGGGCTCCTGGCACATTGCTACTCTTTAAGCCATTGTATATCTGCATGGTCTGTCAACTTCTCTTTTATTTGTTTTTTGGCTACCTTGCCAGTTCTGTCTATCGATTCTGATGGTCTATTTCACCGTTTTTTATTTTGTTATGTGACTTACCATGGCTGTTTATTTACAATGTACTTCTGTATGGTATAGATGTTATGGCCAGTAGCCCACTCAGTACTTTCTTTACTGTGAGGACTTGTATTTTAATCCATTTTTAATGCTATTATCTGTATTTTGTATTTTTATCATGTCTCAATAAAAACTATTTTGAAAATGTTTGGGTCATTTAACACTGACTTTCCGCATATGTGTTTAAACTATGACCCTGGTGTTTGACCAAATTATTCTATTGAGGCACTTTTTTGGTGTTATGTTATATAGCAGGAGTAGCTGAGAAGATTTCTATATAGTTGTGTGAGAAAAAATTTAGTATATCCTGTAATTCAGGGGTCTCAAACTTGGTCAGGTAAATGGGCCACACATAGAAAAATTGTGAAGTTGACGGGCCGCATTACTTTCAAATTTGTTATTCAAACTACTATAAGGGCATGGCCACACATGGCGTATTTCTGCAGACACTGTCCGCATCAATGCCGCACATAATCTGCGTTGCAGATTCCTTCGTGCCTTTGCCTAAAATGTGAAGTAAATTGCTGCGGATTAGTCGTTGCGTATTCAGGTGAAGAGTTCAACCTGCTCTCTTTTAAAACATTCAATCTCAGTCTGGCTATAGACCTCGAAACACATAGGTCCAGCCAGAATGAAGAAATATCCTGTTCGTGAAAGCAATCTGCAACGCAACACACATAACATCTGCGGATTTAATTGCGGAATTTTGAAACTCCATTGAATTCAATGGAGAAATTCCGCAACAAGTCCGCAACATGTCCGCAACAGCCAGTGTATGCTGCGGACACCAAATTCCGCACCGCAGCCTATGGTCCGCAGCGGAGTTTTCCGCCATGTCTGCACGAACATAACTAAAAAGGTGTGGAAACCAATGGAGAAACTGTCCGCTGCGGATTTCCAGTGCGGACTGTCCGCAGTGGAATTCCACAGCGATTCCGCCACGTCTGGCTATGCCCTAAGAATACTACATTACTATAATACTACATTACTCTAACAAAACTTAATTACTATAACAATACTACATTACTATAATATTAGTACATTACTATAACAATACTACATTACTATAATACTACTTACTATAATAATACTGCATTACTATAATAATACATTACTATAACAATACTACATTACCATAATAATACTACATCACTATAATACTACATTACTATAATAATACTACATCACTATAATACTACATTACTATAATAATACTACATTACTATAATGCTACATTACTATAATAATACTACATTACTATAATACTACATTACTATAACAATACTACATTACTATAATAATACATTACTATAATACTACATTACCATAATAATACTACATCACTATAATACTACATTACTATAATAATACTACATCACTATAATACTACATTACTATAATAATACTACATTACTATAATGCGACATTACTATAATAATACTACATTACTATAACAATACTACATTACTATAATACCACATTACTATAACACTACTACATCACTATAATAATACTGCATTAGTATAACAATACTGCATTACTATATTAATACTACATTACTATAATACCACATTACTATAATACCACATTACTATAATAATACTACATTACTATAACAATACTACATTACTATAATACCACATTACTATAATAATACCACACTACTTATAATAATACTACATTACTATAATATTAGTACATTACTATAACAATAGTACATTACTATAATACTACACTACTGTAACAATACTACGCTACTATAATAATGCTACATTACTATAACAAAACTACATTACTATAATAATACTACGTTACTGTAACAATACTGCATTACTATAATAAAACGACATTACTATAATACTAAATTACTATATTACTACTACATTACTATAATACTACATTACTATAACAATACTACATTACTATAATAATACTACATCACTATAATAATACTACATTACTATAATACTACTCTACTATAAAACGACATTACTATAACAATACTACATTACTATAATACTACTACATCACTATAATAATACTACATTACTATAATACTACATTACTATAATACTACTACATCACTATAATAATACTGCATTACTATAACAATACTACATTACTATATTAATACCACATTACTATAATACCACATTACTATAATAATACTACATTACTATAACAATACTACATTACTATAATACCACATTACTATAATAATACCACACTACTTATAATAATACTACATTACTATAATACTAGTACATTACTATAACAATAGTACATTACTATAATACTACACTACTGTAACAATACTACGCTACTATAATAATGGTACATTACTATAACAAAACTACATTACTCTAATAATACTACGTTACTGTAACAATACTGCATTACTATAATAAAACGGCATTACTATAATACTAAATTACTATATTACTACTACATTACTATAATACTACATTACTATAACAATACTACATTACTATAATAATACTACATCACTATAATAATACTACATTACTATAACAATAATACATTACTATAATACTACATTACTATAACAATACTACATTAATATAATACTACATTACTATAACAATACTACAATACTATAATGCTACATTACTATAACAATACTATAATACTACATTACTATAACAATAATACATTACTATGATACTACATCACTATAACAATAATACATTACTATAATACTACATTACTACAATACTGCATTACTCTAACAATACTAAGTTACTATAATAATACATTACTATAATAAAACGACATTACTATAATACTACATTACTATAACAATACTACATTACTATAATAATACTACATCACTATAATAATACTACATTACTATAACAATAATACATTACTATAATACTACATTACTATAACAATACTACATTAATATAATACTACATTACTATAACAATACTACAATACTATAATGCTACATTACTATAACAATACTATAATACTACATTACTATAACAATAATACATTACTATGATACTACATCACTATAACAATAATACATTACTATAATACTACATTGCTACAATACTGCATTACTATAACAATACTACATTACTATAATAATACATTACTATAATAATACTACATTACTATAATAATAGCGCTAGGTTTAAACTTAAAGAGGCTCTGTCACCAGATTTTGCAACCCCTATCTGCTATTGCAGCAGATAGGCGCTGCAATGTAGATTACAGTAACGTTTTTATTTTTAAAAAACGAGCATTTTTGGCCAAGTTATGACCATTTTCGTATTTATGCAAATGAGGCTTGCAAAAGTACAACTGGGCGTGTTGAAAAGTAAAAGTACAACTGGGCGTGTATTATGTGCGTACATCGGGGCGTGTTTACTACTTTTACTAGCTGGACTTTCTGATGAGAAGTATCATCCACTTCTCTTCAGAACGCCCAGCTTCTGGCAGTGCAGATCTGTGACGTCACTCACAGGTCCTGCATCGTGTCGGCCACATCGGCACCAGATGATTCTGCAGCAGCATCAGCATTTGCAGGTAAGTAGCTACATGGACTTACCTGCAAACGCCGATGCTGCTGCAGAATCATCTGTAGCCTCTGGTGCCAACATGATGCAGGACCTGTGAGTGACGTCACAGATCTGCACTGCCAGAAGCTGGGCGTTCTGAAGAGAAGTGGATGATACTTCTCATCAGAGCGCCCAGCTAGTAAAAGTAGTAAACACGCCCCGATGTACGCACATAATACACGCCCAGTTGTACTTTTACTTTTCAACACGCCCAGTTGTACTTTTGCAAGCCTCATTTGCATAAATACGAAAATGGTCATAACTTGGCCAAAAATGCTCGTTTTTAAAAAATAAAAACGTTACTGTAATCTACATTGCAGCGCCTATCTGCTGCAATAGCAGATAGGGGTTGCAAAATCTGGTGACAGAGCCTCTTTAACAGAAATTTGCAAGTTTACTCCACGTGCTTTTTTTTTTAACAATCCTGTTTTCCAGTTTAAGTGTCTCTAAATGCAGTCTGGCTGCTCAGTTGGCAGCATTTGGCAGACACAAGAATGTCAACATTGGACAGCCCCTTTTTAGATAGTGTCACAGTGCCCTCTGTAGATAATGCCACCGTGACCTCTGTAGATAATGCCACAGTGCCCTCTGTAGATAATACCCCCCCTAGATAATGCCACAGTGCCCTCTGTAGATAGTGCCACAGTGCCCTCTGTAGATGATGCCACACACCCCCATAGATCATGCCACAGTGCCCTCTGTAGATAATGCCACAGTGCCCCCTATAGATAGTGCCACACTGGTGGCAACCCCAGCCAGAGCACTGCCAACACTTAGGCCTGAGATTCCTCTGCTGGAGGAGCCCCTGAAGTCACTGTCCATCCTCTTGGACCGGAAAGTGATGTCTAGGGCAAACTCTGATCAGGAGTCCCCTAGCAGAGCACTAGTATAGGCTCTGCTACTGAACTCTGGGGAAGCCCCTCACATCACTGTCCACATATAGACAGTGATGTCAAGGGCAAGCCCAGAGTCGGAGTCCCGGGCAGAGCGCTACTAGCGCTCTGCTTGGGACTCCAGTTCTGCTCCTGACTTCACCATATATAGACAGAGATGTCAGGAGCTTCCCCAGCCGGAGTCCCGGAGCAGAGCCGATTCTAGCGCTCTGCCTGGGACTCCAGTTCTGCTCCTGACACCACTGTCCATATATGGACATTCATGTCAGAGGCAAGCCTGAAGCCGGATTCCCGGGCAGAGCGCTACTAGCTACTATATATGGACAGTGATGTCGGGCTTCCTCAGAGCAGAGCGATTGCATAAGCTCTGCTCTGGGACGTCATGAAGGAGCGTCGGCTCACTCCTTCTTCGGCCTGCTCTCTCCTCTCCCGAGGAAGCTACGATGCCCTGCGCGCCACAGATGACAGCCCCAGGGGCCGCATGCACCCGTGTGTTGTAGATCCCTGGTGTAATTTATTGACTTAGATCCCTGCTACCTCTAGCCTTAGCAATGAGCAGGGATTTAAATAAATAAATTACAGGTTATCCTAACTAAACCTTTTTGCCCAAAGCTATATATCAATATTCTCAGCTTCTTTTGCTCTATGACATGCTGCTTGCTGATAGTACAGCATGTTCAAAATAACAGGTTCACTTTAAATGGAGAAGCCTCATGTGAGCTCTGCATTACTTGAAAGTAATTTAAATACACCGATCAGCAATAACATTAAAACCACTGACAGGTGAAGTGAATAACATTGATTATCTGGTTACAATCGTACTTTGTCAAAGGATAGGATATATTAGGCAGCAAGTAAACATTTCTTAAAATTGATGTATTGCAAGCAGGAAAAAGGGGCAAGCATAAGGATCTGATGGACTCTGACAAGGGCCAAATTGTAATGGCTAGACGTTCATGGTAGGCAGTGGTTAGTGCCTACCAAAAGTGGTTCAAGAAAGGAAAACTGGTGAATCAGAGACAGGATGATGGGCAACTCATTGATGATCGAGGAGAGTAAAGGCTAGCCTGTCTAGTCTGAACCCACGGAGCACAAATTGTTAAAAAAAGTCATCGAAACCTGGCAGAACACACAGTGCATTGCAGCCTGCTGTATTTGGGGCTGCATAATCGCAGACCAGTCAGAGTGCCCATGACAAGACCTGTGCACTGTCAAAAGCACATACAATGGGCATGTGAGCATTAGTACGTGACTATGGAGCAATGAAAGAAGCTGTCCTGGTTTGCTAAATCAAGTTTATACAGCATGTGTACAACCGGGTGCGTACGCATTGCTTAACTAGTGAAGAGATGGCAAAAGGACAGGGCCGCCATCAGGGCAGTACTACTGGTACTGCCATCAGGGGACCAGCCACATGCCTGAAAAAAAGCCCCCCCCTCGTATCTATCTCATATCTATCTATCTATATCATATCTGTCTGTCTCATATATATTGATATTGATTTTTGTGTTATACAAATAAAGATTATTATTATTTCTCTCTACCTATCTCTCCATCTATATCTTTCATATCATATATCTATAGATGTATTGTATAGTTTTAGGCTGGGGCTACACAGCGACTTTGGCCGTGACACTGGTTGCATGCACAAAGATCGTTATGTAATCAGCTTTGAAAAATTTGCTTTTCAAAAGCCAGTTTGGGCACTCATTGTAAGCTCCGTCTTGCGCCCAGCGTGTAAGAAATGCGCATACTTATTTGGTATCGCTGAAGTTGGCGGAAGTTGCCAAATATGTATTCAGGTGTGTTTACATATCTGGCATGCCCCAGATGTCAAAAAACATCACCTACAATTACATATTCACATTTTTTTTACACAATATGGAAGCCCAACATGTTCTGGGAAAAACAAAAACAAATACATGTAGGTTGAAAGAGTAATAGAACAACAATTTGCTTTTAAATTGGCAAATGGCTAAAACTCTCCTATTGTCGGTGCAGATTGCGCACTGAAAATTCACTACAAATTACAATATAACTCATGTGAATGGGGTTTACCTTTTTTTGAAGGATGAAATAGCATTGTAGACTATGCTATTCCATCCTGAAAGATCCCGCAAATGAATGAATACCACTCCTGACACTATGGACAGTAATGTCAGGAGCTTCCCAAGCTCTGCCCTGAGACTCTAGCCTTGGGAAAGCTACTAATGTCACTGTCCATTTACGGACAGTGACTTCAGGAGTTTCCCCAGGGCCACTCCAAGAGCGACGTATCTGTATGGCATACAGTGGGATACATTTTGGCTGAATTGAACAAAATCCATTAACCGGTCATGTGCCTGACCCATGGTTTAGTTCACTGTAATTTACATCAGTACCAAAATCAGTTAACGCGCATAATGTACAAACGTGAGCACACCACTTTCCATTGCCCAGCCCTTGGTAATGGAGGGGGGCCCAGACTCCTTGGCTGTATGGGGCCCAGAAATTCCTATTGGCTGCCCTGCAAAGGGATGCAAAGGCAAGAAGGGAAGCCGGCGGAGGCCTGTGAAGTTCTGGGCAATGTTCTGCTTGGGTCCTTGGGAATGTTACTTTGACACGTACCAATGACCTAAACATTATTGCACATAAGTACACCCCTTTATGGCAATTGTATTACCTATTGGCAGTGTCCTCTTACAGCAAAATAATGCGCCCTGCCAGATGGCAAAAATTATTCGTGAATGGTTTGAGGAACATGACAAAGAGTTCAATGTGTTGACTTTCCTTTAAATTCCCTAGATGTCAATCTGATCAATCAACTGTGGGATGTGCTGGAAAAGAACCTCGCAACTTACAGGACTTAAAAAAATCTGCTGCTAACGTCTTAGTGCCAGATATCACAGGACAACTTCAGAGGTTTGGTGGCATGAGGGGAACCTACACAATTTTAGGGAGGTAGCTTTAATTTTATAACCAATAGTTTTATTTGCTTTTGAAAATCATGTAACAATGGCAATAAAATGAAGAAATGTTAAAATATTGTGCTCTCAACAGAATAAGATTTAAGGCTTTAAGACCTCATGCACACAACAGAGCTTGCAGAGAGGCATATTGAGTCTCTCAGTGTGACACTGTGAGTTATCTCCGTTCAAAACCATATTATGGAGTTACGGAGCATATCTCTGTAATATGGCAACCAATGGAACATGCAATAAATTCCTAAGGAAAAAAATAAAAATAAACTCTGTGTGACTCCATATAAAAAGGCATACATAGGTACACTATGGCCCCAATAGAAGTTGTATACATTCTTAATATGGCCGTGTGCATGAGCCCTTAAAAAGAGATTACAGGAATGTGGGTTCTATATTGGCCATTTAAAAAATAAAATTCAACAAAACACTTATTGGCATTTTACAATGTGGTGTGGCACTATATGATTTTTATAGGTGTCCTGGTTCAGTTATCTAACAACAGTTCCTTTACCTTGATAATGCCTGCAGTTTTAACAATATCACACGTGTTTAGGCCTCAATGTTTTAAACAGTGTAAAGAAAACAAAAGCTGTTTCCAAAATGTGTGCATTAGAAAGAAACCACGTTCCTATACCCACCAGCACTGATGCCTAAGACAGGCACTGATGCCTAAGTTCCCTATGGAACTAATCTATAATCACATAGGCCGAAGTTAACTTCGGTGCAGGATTAATAAGGTGGCATTTTATTGCTTTGCTCTTCTGTGGCATAATACAGTCAACAACTTGTACAAAACAATAAATTAATTGGGCTTTGTAACATTTCAACCTCTTAATTATAACATATTAATTGGAAAATACTTTTAACCTTTTAAATATTGGGAGTGCAGTAACTTTGCTGCCTCCTGGGTCTTATACTTTTAGAGTGCGCTACCAAGATAGGCTCATGATTTAAATAATTTCCAAACATCCCAAATAAAAACATGTCTCACAATGCCCAATAGCAAAGATGCAGTACACTCTAGGCAGCAAATTGAAGTTGTCAAAAGATTGCGCAAAAAAAAAATGGACAAATCTACTAGATATTACAATACTATAAAATAATATATTATAATGACAATATAAGGGCACCTTGTTATAAACAAGAAGAGAAAACGGAATTCTATCCGTATGCTATACAAGAGATAGAAAAAACATGCAAAACATTAGATAGCTCAAGTGCTACCACACAATTTGTATATCTGTATATCTCGTTCAGCCATAACAATAAATGTACACTAACTTTTCAAAGAACTTATGCTAATCTAATAGTATATCTGATATATCAACTGGGATGACGGTCACATGGGATGAAGCGTCATCCCAGGAGGCCGGCACTCTGACATCACCCAGGCTGCCTCCTGGGATGATGTTTCATCACATGTGACCGTCGCTACAGCCTGTGATTGGCTGCAGCGGTCACATGGTATGAAACGTCATCCCAGGAGGCCGGTGCGGAGGAAAAAGAACAGACTCCTGGGTAAGTGTAAGATTTTTTCTGAGTTGTGTTTTTTGCGGCGGAATCGCTGCGAACCCGCCGCAGAAAATGCAACAACTGCTATTTGTTGCGGGTATTACATCCCCATTGAATTCAATGGGGAAAACTCGCAACAAATAAGCAGGGTTTACGCAAATACAATTGACATGCTGCAGAATAAAATTCTGCACCGCAAGTCAATTTCTGAGTGGTTTTCCTGCTCAGTATTTACGCAGCGCATGGATGAGATTTGTTTTATCTCATCCACTTTGCTGCTACTAAATTTTCCGCAACAAATTCCATTGCAGAAATTCTGCAGTTCTTACTAACGTGTGAACTGGCTCTTACTGTTAAAATTTAGTTGTTTCATCCATGAAAATTCTATGAGAAGTGACGGCCACTGAGTGTCTCTCTTACTGTAATCTGCTGTCCACCCTCTGTTGCCAAGTAAAATCCTTCTCTAGTTACAGAACAGAGGAGATGGACTGAAGGAAGTGGGGGTGTATCTTTTCACAGCCTGCCCATAGAAGTCTATGGAGAGGAGGGAGCAGAGTGAGAGAGAGAGAGAGAGACACACAAGCTGCCCATATAAGTCCATTGAGAGAGGAGGGAAAGCAGGAGCACAGAGAAGACACAGGCTGTTGGTAAGAGTTATATGTCACAGTAGTGCTGGATTCTCAGCTACACTGCTCATTACTGCTGTGTAATCTCCGCTATGCTGCTGCAGCTTAGGTATGTTTTAAAACCAATCTTCTAATATTGTGTAGGTCCCCCAAAACTAGTAAGTTGTGAGATGGGGTCTCCATGGATCGAATTTGTTCTTCCAGCACATCCCACAGATTTTAGATCAGATTGAGATCTGGGAAATTTGCAGGCCAAGTCAACACCTTTAAAGCCCGTTAGTGGCCGCCGTAAACACACTATGGAATGGTTACTAATGGGCTTTATTCCGATGCAATAGCCTTTTTACGGCGCTGCATCGGAATAAGTAAACAGAGAAGGGAGCTGTCAAATCTCCCTGCTCTCAGCTGCCAGAGGTAGCTGAGGGCTTGGGGCATCCCTGCTCGACCGGGTTAGATCGATATTTGTATCGATCTCACCCGCTTAACCCTCAGATGTGGCGCTCAATAGCAAGCGCCGCATCTGAATGGTTTTGGAGAGAGGGAGGGAGCTAAAATCGCCGAGTGTCTGTGTCTCCGATGGCAGCCGGGGGCCTAATAAAGGCCTCCAGGTCTACCTGTAGTGAATGCCTGCTAGGTCATGCCTCTGGCATGACCTAGCAGATGCCTGTCCATTTTACATGGACAGGCATAATACACTGCAATACAGAAGTATTGCAGTGTATTATGAATGCGATCAGATGATCGCGTAGTAAAGTCCCCTAGTGGGACTAGTAAAAAAGTAAAAAAAAGTTTAATAAAAAGTGAAAAAAAAGTGAAAAATTAAAAACCCACTTTTCCCCCTTACAAACTGCTTTATTATTAAAAAATAAAATAAAGTAAAAAAGTTACACATATTTGGAATTGCCGCGTCCGTAATGACCCCGACTATAAACTTATTATATCATTTAACCCGCACGGTGAACGTCGTAAAAAAGAACATAAAAAAACCTGCAAAACTTGAAAAAAATTTGATAAAACTGATCAAAAAGTGCCATCTACCCCAAAATGGTACCGATAAAAACAACAAGTCATCCCACAAAAAGAATGCCCTCATACAATTGCATCGGCCAAAAAATAAAAAAGTTATGGCTCTTCAAATATGGAGACACAAAAACAAATAATTTTGAAAAAAAAGAGTTTTCACTGTGTAAAAGTAGTAAAACATACAGAAACTATACAAATTTGGTATCGTTGCAATCACAACAACCCACTGAATAAAGTTATTGTGTTTTTTATGCCACACAGTAAACGGCGTAAATTTATGATGCAAAAAAGTGTGGAGAAATTGCAGGTTTTTTTCTATTCCCCCCCCATTAAAGTTAATAAAAGTTAATCAATAAATTCTATGTACCCCAAAATGGTGCTATTAAAAATTACAACTTGTCCCGCAAAAAACAAGACCTTATACAGCTATGTCGACGCAAAAATAAAAAAGTTATAGCTCTTGGAATGCGACGATGGAAAAACTAAAAAAATGGCTTGGTCATTAAGGTCTAAAATAGGCTGGTCATTTAGGGGTTAATGTCTCCAGCCTCTGATGTCATCGCCTGCGGGATCCTGCGGCTGAGCCATCCACATTGCAGAGCTAGAAGCTGCTGTGTTACTTTGGCAACGGGACGCCACAACTATTAACTAAACGATAAGCGGAGCGCAGCGGGGAGTCGTGTGCGATCCTCGACATTAATGAAAGGAAAAAAAAATACATGAGATATTACCATTAAACATTGTAGGATATATGTTGAAAGAATAAAAATTAAAGTATTCATATTTACTAAAACAATGTTCATAAGCATGATTTATGAAGGACACATTCATATCACAAATATTCTACCTTGTTGTCCTAGAACACATCATACAGTATATTGGTACGTCAGTACCAGCTCAGGAGTATATAGTGATGGGAACATAAACTCTTCTGAACCTCCATATTCCCCTATGCAAGTACAGAATTACCTATATATATACACCTTTGCTGGTGTATACTGTGTATATATATATATATATATATATATATATATATATATATATTCTAGGACAACTACACCCTTTATATATATATATACAGGGTGGGCCATTTATATGGATACACCTAAATAAAATGGGAATGGTTGGTGATATTAACTTCCTGTTTGTGGCACATTAGTATATGGGAGCGGGGAAACTTTTCAAGCTGGGTGTTGACCATGGCGGCCATTTTGAAGTCGGCCATTTTGTATGCAACTTTAGTTTTTTCAATGGGAAGAGGGTCATGTGACACATCAAACTTATCGAGAATTTCACAAGAAAAACAATGGTGTGCTTGGTTTTAACGTTACTTTATTCTTTCATGAGTTATTTATGTAATTATGGGTGTCAGGTCCGAGCATTCCTAGATGAACAGTTTCCTGGAAAGTGGATTGGTCATCGTGGGCCAGTTGAATGGCCCCCTAGGTCTCCCGATCTGACCCCCTTAGACTTTTATCTTTGGGGTCATCTGAAGGCAATTGTCTATGCTGTGAAGATATGAGATGTGCAGCAACTGAAACTACGGATACTCGAGGCCTGTGCTAGCATTTCTTCTGCGGTGTTGCTATCAGTGTGTGAAGAGTGGGAGAAGAGGGTTGCATTGACAATCCAACACAATGGGCAGCACTTTGAACACATTTTATAAGTGGTCAGAAACTTGTAAATAACTAATGAAAGAATAAAGTAACGTTAAAACCAAGCACACTATTGCTTTTCTTGTGAAATTCTCGATAAGTTTGATGTGTCACATGACCCTCTTCCCATTGAAAAAACTAAAGTTGGATACAAAATGGCCGACTTCAAATGGCCGCCATGGTCAACACCCAGCTTGAAAAGTTTCCCTCCTCCCATATACTAATGTGCCACAAACAGGAAGTTAATATCACCAACCATTCCCATTTTATTTAGGTGTATCCATATAAATGGCCCACCCTGTATATATATATATATATATATATATATATATATATATATATATATATTCTAGGACAACTACACCCTTTATTTCCAGCTATGTATGATGGCAAATGCGACTAAAATGGAGGAGCCCCTTTAAGATATTCTATAAATTACAGTGACTGCATACACCTCAACAGCCTAAAACACCCCAAAAGAGCAGGACAACATCTCAAACTAAACACAACTATGAGGAGCAATGAAAGCTTCCTCCATCCGCTAAAATATCTTACACTCAAAATAAGGACAATTTGATATCACAGGGGACTGTTTAAATTGTAGTTTGCCTTTGGCAGTGCATGTATCATATTCGGCAGTCATTTTCTCTTTTAGGTAGCAATACACACATTATGTCTGTCCATAGCAGGTAATCATATGTTGCTGCTGGCAGGAGACAGACCTGCTTTCTCTTTAATACCCTATTTATTTCAATAAAACTTGTCATTTCTGTCTGTCAGATAACACAAATATAGTAATATCTATTTTTTTTTCATGGGATGTGAGATATAATTTGAATGGGTTACCTACTGTTGATTTCTATGATAATTGCTTAACAAGTAACTATGTGGATGACAATAGGACACATTACAATACCCAACCAACATCTGCCATGCTGGTAATAATCTCCTTGCATTGGAACCCTGGGGAAAACAGTAGGAGCTGTGAAGTTGAGCCACACGGCCCTAATGAACTGTTTTTCTTTATCCCTAAGGCCAAATCATAATATATCTAACGCTGTACATCCTGCAGCAATTGAGATGCAGAAATGTGCAGCTCTGTGCAAATAATTGTGCTGTCCAGAGCAGAAAAATCATGTATATAATGTAACTGTTAATAAGCACGCTATACATGGTATATTTCCATTTGTCAAAGGGAAAGTAGACAGGCCATGTAATTTAACTCTTTTATTCACTTTTTTTTTTTAGAAAAAAACCAACAAAACAAGAATAGCCTTTAATTTAAATAAATGTTTTAATAGATGTCTTGCCATTTAAAAATGGATCTTAAAATGGGTTGGCCCGTTTCTTGCCTCTATTGTATACCAGCTGTCATACAATAAAGCTATGCCACTTACTAAAGCAATATATCCTCTAATTCTTCCTACTTTTAAAGATGTGGTAATAGTTCTGCGAGATTGAGGTAGAAGTAAACAACTGAGGCAGCAGCAATGGCGCCACAGCGATTACTTAACTGCTGTGCACAAGCGCTTCCATAAGGTATGTGCATGCATAAGCAGAGGTGGATATGTACACAGCATTAACATAACACATCATTGGGCCAGTGGTGCCACTAGTATGCCATATGCCCGGTATCCCGAATCTACGGGTGAGCAACACAATCAACTGTATTCACATCATCAGGATGTGGATGCAGTTCAATACTGCTGCAATACAAGGAAGCCTTTGGCTCCCTGTCTCGCCGTTTACCCTGATAAGACACTGGCGACTTTATGAGAGTTCGGATCTAAAGCACAGGCGTTATGATGATTATGATTATGTAATTGTGCCCGCCTGCCCCGCACCGCTGAAGGTGACATGGATTGAGAGTTACTATAGGTGAGTACTTGATATTTTTTTTCTTTACAGTACACTTAATTTTAGGGGCACTATGTGGGAGCACTCTTGGGGGAGAATTATTACTATTAAGGACACTATTAGTAATACAGTACTGTGGGAGCTCTATTATTAATGAGGGCACTCTGATAGAGAATTATAACTACTGGGGCACTAAGGGAGGCTCTCTGTGTCTCCCTAAGTTACTTTTGGGGGCACTATGGGGAAGCACTATTACTATGGAGAAACCCTGGCAAGGTTAATTTTGGGGCACTGTTGCTAATGAGGGAACCCTGCTTCGCACAATTATTTTTGAGAGCACTGCGGGGGCACTATTACTGCCAGGGGCATTATTTAGTTGTCTAAATTATTATATGGAGATTAGTTGGCACAATTATTTTTAGGGGACTATATTTTTGGCAGTATTACTGTCAGGGGCACAATTATTTTGAGGGCAATAATGACACAAATTACTGTGGGTTGCACTATCGTTGACATTAATTACTGTAGAAGGCACCATCTGTGAGGTACTAGTATTTTCAGGGGGACTATCTGTATTGCACTAATATTCCTGCAGAACTGTATTTGGGGGTCACTGGGCAGCACAGCAGGCACAGTATTAGCATCAGAAAGACACTGTTAGGGCTCCAAGATGAGGCATTTGATGGAAACCTAACATGTCTGGACAGAAAACTCTGAAGAGATATGTCGGAGCTGGAAGAAGTTTTTATGGTGTTCTGGGATAAATGGAGAAGATGGGGAAAGATAATATCTGCATCAGATAAGATGTCGCCTGTGCGTCACTGGATGTAACCATTGTGTATTCTGCCTGCAACTGCATCTGATAAGAGCTGGATTCTTCTCTGTATTCCGTAGTACTAAATTTAATTTAAAAAGTATTATCCATCAAGGGACCGTGTCTTTTAATACCCTGATAACTTACAACCCAGTCCTCTCCATGCCATTTTAAGTGATTGTTTTATTCTGTATTTAACTGCACCCTGTTTTTACTGTTGTAATTGGCGCGAGGAAGACGCCGGAAGATGCAGGACCGGCGTTGAAACGCGTAGCCATAATACCTTTTTCTTTACAAACTACCTAACTCATTTGGATGTTGGCAGCACTAAATTTAATCCCTGTTTTTGCATCACTTTTCATTCCAATCATGGTCCTGTCACAATTCAGTACCAAGTAGATCTCAAAATCCTCCTAAGTTATAATAGTTGATATAAACCTCGCTAAGGTTGCCTGCCCCTGCCCTGAATGGCTATTTTGGGTAATATTTTATGCAAATTAAACTGGAACAAAGCTAATCCTCCATTATATTTTTTAGTAGATACTTGTTGAACATATGGTAAAGCGCATTGGAAGGAAAAAGTCAGTAAGATTTAAACTATTAGACTCTGATCACACTCACGTTATGGCTTCCATTCATAATATAGCCATGGCAGCTGTGATGGATCCATTTTCAATGGGCTCCCTTTGACTTATAAAAGAGTCTGCTAGCATTTTTGGATTTTTTTGGTAGGAATAGCGCTGCTAAATATGCTACACTTGTCATTAAAAATACTGGAACCACTGACAGAAAGGGAAAAACTGTAATGTGAACAGAGCCTCATTAGCATTCTAAATATATTTTAAACTAGAAGAAAAATGAATATTTTTCACAGGGAGTCAAGACGCGGTACTCTCCACATAAATATACATTGACAAACATATACTATAGCCCAAACACTGGAAAATGGCTGTATCTATGGAAATTATTATGTGTGATTCATACACAATAGGAAGGAAAGCAGTTGGAAATGCTTCAATACAAACACGTAGGTGTGCATTGTAAAATTTACCATGGAAACCAACTAACCAGTAAAACACTATGTGAAACTGGTGCCAGAATAAAACTGATCTGTATAGCTCTTTGTTTTATTTAAGAGTTTTATTTTAGAGCTTTTATTCACAGGGATGGGCCAGTGACAGATTAGACTGATCCTTTTGCAAACTTCAAGTAAATCTAAATCTCTAGAGGCAATTTCCTAATATTTAATGAAACAAAGGTGTGTGATAACTGATTTAGTGACTGACTCTCCCTCTCTCTCTCACTGTCTCTCTCTCTCTCTATATATATATATATATATATATATATATATATATATATATATATACGGCTGCGTTGGCTCTGGACTTGATATAACACAGCAGACCGACACTGTTGCTCAGTGGTCCAAAGTCCTCTTTTCAGATGACAGTAAATTTTGCATTTCATTTGGAAATCAAGGTCCCAGAGTCTAGGGGAAGAGTGGAGAGGTGTCAATCCAAGTTGCTTGCGGTCCAGTGTGAAGTTTCCACAGTCAGTGATGGTTTGGGAGCCATGTCATCTGCTGGTGTTGGTCCACTGTGTTATATCAAGTCCAGAGTTTTAGCACTTCGTGCCTCCCTCTGCTGACAACCTTTATGGAGATGCTGATTTCATTTTCCAGCAGGACATGGCACCTGCCCACACTGCCAAATGTACCAATACCTGGTTTAATAACCACAGTATCACTGAGCTTGATTGGCCAGCAAACTCGCCTGACCTAAACCACATAGAGGATCTATGGGGTATTGTCAAGAGGAAGATGAGAGACACCAGACCCAACAATGCAGACGAGCTCAAGGCCGCTATCAAAGCAACCTGGGCTTCCATAACACCTCAGCAGTGCCACAGGCTGATCGCCCCATGCCACGCCGCATTGATGCCGTAATTCATGCAAAAGGAGCCCCGACCAAGCATTGAGTGTATATACTGTACACACTTTTCAGTAGGACAACATTTTGGTTTTAAAAATCATTTTTGAAAATTGGGTTTATATAATATTAAAATTTTCTGAGAGACTAAATTTTGGGTTTTCATTAACTGTTAGCCATAATCGTCAACATTAAAGAAAAAAATTCTGGAAATAGATCACTCTGTGTGTAATGAATCTATAGAATATATGAGTTTCACATTTTGAATTGAATTACTGAAATACATTAACTTTTTGATAATATTCTAATTCATTGAGAAGGACTAGTATATACTGTGTATTTCAGCAGAATATTCTATTAGAATATAACAGCAGACATTAGCTACCTCGGACCATAGTAGAACAGTTTCCATAACAAGGACAGTCATATCTGTGAATGTTGTGTTTTACCTCCTAATGTGTATCCCCTCTTAATGAAATAATAATTATTGTTAGTAATTTATGGTGAAAATAAAGTGTATTTTGAAGCAACTAATGTATGCAATTCTTTACTGGATGGCTGTGACATATACATTATTTAACATGGGAGTCTATGGGCGACAGATGGCTGATGGATGGCGCCAGTTGGGGGCATCCATCGGAGGTATACGTTTTCTCTACATGTTTGTTTAGCATCTCGCATCATACATCTCAGATTATGTCACATTTAGAGAGAAAGTAACAGAGGAAACATCTGTAGTTTGAATGCATTCAGACATTCGTAACACCACTTCATGTTGAGCTGTATGTTTTACTTGTTATAAGAATGAAACTGGGTTTCGCCATGACAAAACAATGGAATCTTTCCCAAACAAACTGTAGAAAAAGTTTTCCCTGCTTTACCCTGACAGGATCCACTCAGAGCTGTCTGAATGCTGACTTAGGCCTCATGCACATGGCCCTATTACTGATCTATAATATGGCATCCATAGAAATCTAAGGGCCCATAGTGTACTTGTGAACATAAAATGTTTTTTTTCTCTTGAATCCATTCAGAAAATTGTGGAATGTTCCATCACAAGCCATATTCAGCATTGCTTCTAAGGAAAAATACGGTGCTGTAAGAAGGCACCATACCAGAGTACCTATGGGTGTTATTTCAAAGTGGTAGGGACCTAGTCTACCGTTATACAGGCTGCATGCTCGTAACTTTGCCGAAAGTATTGAATTTTTTGCTACAGAACCTATGTAACAGTCTTATTGGTTTCTCTTTGTTCATAACATACTGACCACAGGTGGGGCATAGGTATATGAACAGAAAAGCAACCTTTAAAAAAAAGTTCAGTTAAATAAGAAGTTCTGAGAGATTGTACATCCTAGCTGGCCTTTCCCCTTTCGAGGCCAAGTGATAGTTGTCACCGGGTATGGTAGAATCAGGAGTAAACATTTTAGGTAAAACATCACTGATGCCATTTATTGTATGCTCTCTGAAAACTTCTATACCTAATAAAGAAATCTTTCAGCTGACATTTGTGTAAGCAGCTATTGATACAGGTGACCTGTACATCACAATAGCAGCACTGAAATGCCAGATCACAATGATCTACTATGAAATGACGGGTTATTTCACCTTTAAATATATTGGAACACCTTGAGAAGATGAGTAATGACAGTTAAAATGTTTCCCCATGTGTGTAGTAGGGTTTTGTCAGCCGCCATGTAAAGTGGCAATTTAATACCAAACCAGAAACGTTATCAAGACATATGTTTTACTTCTTTGTCTGGCACAATTGTATTTTTGTTCTACACCCAGAAGTCGATCTATTAAAATTTCTCTCATTTACAGAGCAATGTCAGATGTCGAGACAGACAGAAGTTGATTCATTTAACCAAATGTCATATAAATAACACACAGCTTGAACTCTGCTTACAATTTCTGCACAGACATTCATGACATTATATAATTGCGTTTTAATAAATTAGAATACATTTCATAATATCAGTCATTCATAGAAGCACAATACTACATATCTACAATAGTGTGTGCTAGATGTTTAAAATGGGAATGAATCGACTAGGTTTTCAGCACCAGCACTACTGTCCCTTTGCCCGATTTTTAGTTGCTCATATTTTTGCTGTGCCAAAAATCCTTGGCATTGAGGCAGAAGACTTGTAAGTAGCTCTGCCTGTTACGTGAGATACCGCAGAGCTGCTTAAGCCCACAAAGTTGATAAAATCTGCTCCTATTTTCGATTCAGAGAAGACAGTAAAGTGGGAGGGCGTCTTGAAAGCGCCGTAGACGTGCTGAATAAAACACCACATGAATCACAGCATGTTCTAGCGCAGAAATGGATACTGCAATTCCTGAAAGAAGAGGCTTAACATACCCTCCAAACTGCTGACAAGAATCTTCCAGTAGGTAATATAAAATAGATATACAGGACAAAGTTTCTGCTGTTGGCCATCACTATCTCAGAATGAATATCTTTTATGCAACCTTGATCATCATTGTCCAATGATGAGTCTTGTGGGAGCTATAGATTGTCATCAATGACAATTTGGTACAAGCTGTAATACGTATGCGCAGCTCCCCATACATCAAAGAAATGATCTCTTTAAGGAGACTGTCCAAATCTATGGAATATGAAGGAAGTTATAATCTTGCTAATTAGAGTTGGTATTAGTAAAGACCATGATACCTACAAATATGATGAGTTTTCTTCATGTATCCATGAAATGTGTGTCTTCTGCACTATAGTGTTACTTTCCAAGGCAATACAATATTAGATACCTTTATTTACAGGCTATTTCTATACACTGTGGTGGCAGTGGAGACAACCGATAATACTAACACATTTTCATACAAAGCATTGATACATAATGTCTATGAATTTACCAATTAACCAAACTCAAACATTGCTCAGAAATTCCATCACATGATTGACAACTGAGCCAAGATATGCAATAAAAACACCTCAATACGATTTATATGAAAAGAAAACAATATACTCTGTAGTTACTGTCTGTCTGAATAGCAATCCTATATTTAAACTATCTGAAAGAATGTTGTGCAGGAGATGTGACACTCTTTTAGGGAATTCAACAAGTCTATCTGTGTGTATAACGCAAACATATCACATAGGCGAGATTTTCTGCAAAATCCAGCACTACACTACAGCTGCAAGTGAGCCCCATAAAATATATTCTGGTCATTGTCCATGTCACTGCCCCATATGTTGTAGTCCAATACATAAGCAGGGGCAGCAGTCAATAATCTTTACTTACTTTTTATATCCTTCTCTTTCAGCACCCCACCCCTACACACAAAACATTTTTTGGTTTCTTGCCCCCACCCACTACTCCTCCTCACCTCTCATGGCATGATTTTCACACAGACACTGGGAGGGAGATTTACTGTAGTTGGTTTTTTTCTAAGGTGCCATTGTAAAAGGAGTGCAATTTATGGATTTAAAAAAAACAATGTTTTGTCGTTATATTTTATTACCAATCAATGTATAAACAAGAAGGCCACCGATTGGTGGAGAAAATAACAGCAGGGAACAATTAAGTTAATGACATCCGAAAATTATCATGCTGAACTTCAGGGACCAAGGGGGGGGGGGCAGTGATCCTTCTGGAACCACCGCATTGGGCACCAGCAGAGCTTGTCGCGCCCCTGTCTGCAGCTTCCCTCTTCTAACCCTCCTCCCTATTTTATATTTTGTATTTTTACGGACTGAGGAGGTTTATTTTCGGAACATTTCCAGAAAACTTGCAGCTAGGGCAAGAGACCTACAGGCTGCTAAAAGATGCCAAAGTTTTATATATTAACACATATGACCGACTTGCACAAAATTGGTTCATATACTAGTATATGATGTAATTATAGGATTTAGCATAAAGCACTTAGTATAATAGTTCACAGAATAGTTCCAGAAAAAGGGACTATGCTTTATTTTAAGGCTTGGGTTATATGACTGCTTGCTCTGTGTAATGCTCAATGTGTAATTGCTCACTAATGTATTATTGAGCAATCCAGTCCCTTTTATTTGTGTAATTTCCAATGTATTCTGTAGTTCAACCCTCAAGACTGTAATTTTTGGCTTCTGTGTTGCTAAAACATTAAATAGAGCACAGAATTCTGGCATAAATTGCACCAAAAATGTGGCATACATGGCGTGCGGCAAATTTATTATGTTTCGGACACTTTTTGCACATTTTAGTTTTAAAAAGTTTACTAAGTGCGTTTCTAGGAGGAGTTGTAAAATGCATCATATTGATTAACGGCATGCCCCATTTTTTTGCGCAACATATAGAAATAAATTACACCAGCCATGAGGTGGCGTAAAGTAACAGAAAAGTGTTTAGCAAGATGCGACAAATTTATTATACAGCGGGCGCCACTGTGATAAACTTGGTGCAGTTTGTCTGTCTGCTCTAGTTTTTTATTGTCTATCTTTAAAACAGTATTAAAAAAAATTGCAGATCAAATGTGGTTACCTAGTTACTGTATAACAAATGTCAAGAGACAGAAGTTTATTTAAAGAGGCTCTGTCACCAGATTCTCAAATCCCTATCTCCTATTGCATGTGATCGGCGCTGCAATGTAGATAACAGTAACGTTTTTTTAAAAAAAAGTTCATTTTTGGCCAAGTTATGAGCTATTTTATATATATGCAAATGAGCTTTGAAATGGACAACGGGGCGTTTTTTTTCCGTTATGTCCAACTGGGCGTGTATTGTGTTTTTAACTGGGCGTGTTTATGTGTATGACGCTGACCAATCAGTGACCAGTCAGCGTCAACACTCCTCAACATTCATTTACACAGCTGCACAGCGTTCTTACTAGAACGATGTGCAGCCAGATACACAATTGTCCTGATAATGAATACACATGAAATCCAGCCTGGACGTCATGTGTACTCAGAATCCTGACACTTCTGACTTTTTTCTGTGAGATTTCCAGCAAGGGAAACGAAATCTCGTTTACCTCGTAATCTCGCGAGATTACGAGTGGCTTGCTGAAATCTCCGAGAAAAGATTCAGAAGTGTCAGGATTCTGAGTACACATGACGTCCAGGCTGGATTTCATGTGTATTCATTATCAGGACACTTGTGTATGTGGCTGCACATCGTTCTAGTAAGAACGCTGTGCAGCTGTGTAAATGAATGGAGAGGAGTGTTGACGCTGACTGATCACTGATTGGTCAGCGTCATACACATAAACACGCCCAGTTAAAAACACAATACATGCCCAGTTGGACATAACGAAAAAAAAAACGCCCCGTTGTCCATTTCAAAGCTCATTTGCATATATATAAAATAGCTCATAACTTGGCCAAAAATGAACTTTAAAAAAAAACCAAACGTTACTGTTATCTACATTGCAGCGCCGATCACATGCTATAGGAGATAGGGATTTGAGAATCTGGTGACAGAGCCTCTTTAAGTAAAATACACTTCTTAAAGACAAACCATAATTAGATGAGTAAGAGCTGCTATGATGAGAAGGTTAAAGGGGTATTCCCGCCTACAGTGCTCTGCTAGGATGTTTCCGTCAGCCCCAGAGACTTTGAATAGGGCAGCATATTGCATGCTGGCCTCCGCTCCATTCAAACGCCTCCTAACCACTCTCTTGCAGCTGGGGGAACAGGGGACAGCGGTCTTTCGTACTGGCAATCGGTCCAGGTCCTAGCAGTTGGACACCCATCGATCTAGAGTTTATCACCTATCTGGTGGACAGGTGAAAAATGCTGTAGGCTGGAATACCACTTTAAATAAAAAGGTCTGTTTCCACATTGTTGCCAATATGATACCTACGTATAGTTTGTTCTAAAGTTATCAAATTTAGATTGTTTCCTAAATTAGACTTTTAACCGTATATAGAGCTGTTGATATAAAACTCTAGATCTTTGTCTCTGGGTACAAATTGTGAAACATTCCCCCAAGTAGCATTGGGATTATTTCTAGCATCAGAAGCCAATAAATCCCTGTGTCACCACTAGTCAAGGTCAGAAGACACATTTGCATTCATTAGATGGAAAATTTTGTGCAGTAATTTAAAATTGGTGTGTTACACATTTTGGCAGAGGATATTATGATATATGCTATATTTCTTGCAACACCTTCTACTGTCAGCACCTTAATCACATACTGGAGTAGATGGGAATAATACAAGCCGTTATACCTTGACACTGATAGATGAGGAAACTTTCACTCAATGCATCAATTACAATATATTCCATTATTGCTATACTAAGTTATATCCCAGCATTATTGAACAATCCTCATCACAAAGAAATAGATCTACACTGTCCATTTTTTATATTTAAATATATATATATATATCAAAATTTCAAAGTTAGCAAATTTTTAGGATAAGTTCAGATGCTTCAGAAAAAAAATCTACAGCGGAATCTGCACATTAATCACCATGTGCTGTAATGCCGATTTTATCCACTATAGTACAGTGGGTGAAACTGGTGGCCTTTTCAGAGAACAATCCAGACGTAGGGCATGCTTAATAAACGTTGACCCTAAAATCTACACAATTTTTCCACACAATTTAAAAAAAATCCCATACACTTGCATTTGACGTATTTCAGTGCAGAAAATTTTTGAAGTGTGTGAACTTACTGCTTGTTTTAGTTTGAGACAAAGATTCTGAATGCTATATAACGGCAACTGAGAAGAAAAATCCTTGGATTTGCTAAGGACTAGCTTATTATTGTTAGTAAAGGAAAAAACTGTTAAAATGACAAAGGAAATTCTGAACAAAGATAGTGATAAGAATTACTCATCTATAAGGTTGCTTTCCCTTTGTTGTCTCTTATACATTGTATAATAAGAGTTGAATGTAAAATTTTAGCAGTGAAAATCTAAATTTTTATATTATCATGCTATATTTTATGCATCAGAATAGTCATCTTCTGTCTGGAACCCATTGTTTCTTACATGCCGGAGGCCTAAAATAGACGATTGAGAGATTTCTAAATGATTAAAAAAAGAAAAACATCTCTTTTAATTGTGAATATTGAATAGGAAAGAAATGAAGCGTAACTTTAATATTGTGTTCATGCCTTTGAAATGGTGTCTGACCTAAATTAGCATTTGTACTTTATTCAGTATAAGTGTATTATCAGGAGCCCACACTTGGAGTGACCCCTGTGCTCTGTGAAGACATGTACTTTCATGAATTTTCATCGGCTCATGTTTCAATGACAATCTCAGGGTAATGTGTCAAATTATGTCCGACTATGCTCTGTGATAATGTCTTTCTAAAATGTATCTATTACCAGGTATAACCTTATATTATTTATATCTCTTCATTTGATGCTTGCCTCTACCTTAGCATAGTTCCTATTCTCAATACAGAGATTTCGAAAGAACTCGCTTTTTCTGGAAAACCACTGATTGTGAACAGTGTTTAAAAATAATGTTTTAAAGCAAAAATCAAACTTTGAAAAAACACTAGGAACCGGTAAATAACTGTGTGTTCTTTACCTAAAAGGCATTTGCCATCAAGGTGTAGGAAGCATACAGTGAGCACTAAAGAGCCTTGGATTTCTGCAACATAAGCTACCAGATGTCCTTCAAGGGAAGAGTTTTATGCAAGTGTTAAAGGTAGACTGTCATGCATATAGCCTTAAGTACCAGAAAGGCTTGTCACTGCCATCTTGCATCTTTGACGAAGATGCACTTGGATGCGCAGAAGCACAATAATTGAAAGCTGCCTGACAGAAAGGTAGCATGTTAGACTAAAAGGCAGGTGCCAGCCTTCAGGCATCTTGTTCTGTCACAGCTTTAAATAGAATTGAAAGGAGATATGTGCAGGCTGAAGCAAAATAAATAAAAATAAAAAGCCTGCAAAGGACAAAGTATTGTGATCCAGTACTCAGTAATATTTTACTAAGCAGAGTACTGGCTATATGGGAAATTGATTATAGAGCCATGCATTAGGTCTGGTGACCAACTTCATTTCCAGATAATCTCCAGGTTATTCTATGGATCATCATATTCGCAATGTTAAAATGGGCGTTTTAAAATAAATGAACCAATTTACAGTATAAAAGCATGTTGATAAATAAACAAGCTTCATCATGAAACTGGGGCAGATTTAATAAAAATAGTGTTTAATACGCCAGTCTGAGTATAAAGATTGCTGGAGTAAGGGCCTGTTCACATCTGCGTAGGGGATTAATGGAAGGGCATTAACGGGAACAGTAGTGCAGCATGCTGTACTATTGTTTCCGGTAAAACCATGTACACTCCGACAGAACCCATTAAAGACAATAGGTTCCGTTGGCCATCGGTGGTGTTCGTGTTGCTCCTCTGATGGAACAGAACAACGGAATGCCCCGATGCATATGTGAACAAGGCCTAGGATGCGCCTAATTTATTACGAGGCGCACGTTTCTTATGATATTAGGCGCATTTCTGGCAATCCGTGTGCCTGAAAAGGCAATATAAGCCAGCTACCATAATTTATGCCAACAAATTTGTCAGGCTGCGACAGGCCATGTTCCCTTTCACCAAGCCCCCCCAACTTTTCATAAAAGTAGTGTAGGCGGTGTAAAAATGCAAAAGTTGCAACATTTTTGCCCAAAATGCACATTTTTGACGTTCTAGCATAGAGTGCTTAATAAATTCTCTCCTGTGAATTTTTGGTAACAAATAGGCCTAGTGTACAGTTTGATAAATGAAGACCTCAACTCAAGATACTGATCTTCCATAAGTGTGCAAAATATTCATAGTTTGTACCATTACATGGACACAGCTGCTAGTGGTTAACACGGTCACATGTCCATGGGAAGATCGAACACTGTATTGATGGGATTCACCAGCAATTCTGTACATGGGCAGCCCAGAGAGGTAGATGGGTACTACTACCCAACACTGAAGAGAAGACTGCTAAATTATTTTTTTTTATTTTTTTTTAAACTTTAGTGGCTATGATGTGAGAATTGCGAAGCGAGACTTTGACATTAATCATTTTTTTTTGCTCCAAAAATTATAACTATTGTTAATTAAATATTTTATATTCGTACAGTTGATTTCAAGAAAGACCAATATTAACTTACATTAACGTATTACTATATTAGTACAATTTGATTTTTGGATAATGGAAACTTTAGGCTGACATCAAATGCTCAGTCAAATATGAACTCAAACATACATGAATACAGTGAAAATGTATACTAAGTCTCAACAATGATACATTAATAAAAAATAATGGTGAAAATTAACAGTTATTTGTGAAAGCCGGTTTAGAGCGGAAAAATCCGAAAATTACTTCACCAAGAAATCCGACTGCAACTGATAAAAAGAAAAAATGTCATTGATATCACGGTTTGTCTGCTAAATGAATATGACTTTTAATGACAATATGAATTCTGTCAACATTTCTTGTAAACTAAGTTGATAAAATAATATAAATGTGAGTTATTGAATGTTGCCTGCAAGTCACAGGACTGTATGGACTAGAAATAGATATGAGAATCCATAGGATCATAAAATTTACAAGACTGGACAAAGCAAGAATGGGTCAATGTGCCCTAGTGAAAGAAAAGCACATTTTTGATGTTAGGCCTCGTTCATATCTGCGTTGGAAGCTCCGTTAGGGGCCTCCGTCACAGATCTGGCCGAAATACTGCACGTATAGAATCATGTAAAATCCATGGACACCCCAACGGAAACCCAACAGAATCCAAAAAAGTCAATGGGCTCAGTCGGCCAATGATGGTGTCTGTGGTGCAACAGTACCGGTGTGTCGGGTATTTTCATTGCTCTGCTCCTATGACAGAGCAGAGCAACTGAAATATCAAGCGCAGATGTGAACATAGCCTTACACAGGAGGACTACTTGACATCATAAAGTAAGTAGTAAATAGACCTTGCTACAAATCTCCAATAGTAAAACATTGCTGTAGAGGTAAGATGGTCTATGAAAGCTTATGTAATACCAGCCCACTGAGTCTCGTCCACAGATATATTCATGAAAATTCCACAGGTTTTTGCCTTAAACCTCAGAAAATAGTGTGGATGATTATCTGCTGAGGTCTCATTCACATCACAGGTTAGCCTATGTTTAACGTATACCACTGGAAAAGCTCCTGAAATATACGTTAAACGTAGGCTGTAACAGTGGCATTCATCCCCCATAGGTTATTATGCCATCTGTTTAACGTAAATGTCATGAGCATTTCAATAGCATTTAGGACATATATACATTAAATGGATACCATAACAGACTATAACAGGCATCTGCCACCCATAATCTGCTTTGTTATTCCACAACTGTTTGTTTTTTTGCAGCATATTAATGTATACTATCCCAACGGAGGAAAGAAGGACATTTTCTTGGCCTCCATCAGGCTAATAGAGCCCTATGGCTTCCCTGACCTACACGCTAAACGTACTTCACAAATGTGATGTGAAAAGGCCCTTACTTGTGACAAACTGGGTCAATGTGTTGGACTTTGAAAATACAAAAACAAGTATATTTTGTTTGCTAAAATGAAAGTTGCAGCTCCTATTCAAGTAATCCAGACTGCACACAGAGGTGAGAACTGGCAGTGTCTGTAACAATGGAGATCCCAGGTGCTCAATGGAGACTATAGCTATGATGGTGGTGCTGAGCACAGAAAGAAACCGTCACAGACTGTACAATAGAGAAAATAGTCACAATATCTTTTATAGACTTAGAGTCCATAACATGAGCACCAAGTGAATATATTTTCCCTGTCCAGGGATAAAAGCTATATCAGTGAGTGCCATGACTATTGTCTCTATTGTATATTAAAGTAACTGTTTTAACTTAGTGAAGTTAAATCTAATATCTAATATCTCTTAGGTGAGATAAAATAGGGATAATAGTAGAATATTCTTCTCGTTTTAACAAGAAATGAGCCAGGCCTAAAGGAACCAGAAATGCAAACCCTGTCTGTGATCAGATTTCAGTCACCGATTGTATCACTTGCCATTATGATAATTGCAACAATCATTGAAGGAGTCACCTAAAGATAGAGATATAGATAACACTGCACACATTATATATATTGGCCTCAGGATAGATCAGCTAAGGGTAAAGTCCCAATTATGAAAATCACATAGAGCTTTGAAGCAGTCAGAGTCCCTATGTTCACCTATTGAAATTTTCCATATGAGAAATTAGGACATGCCACCCCAAAAGAGGGCAACCCCAAAGTTGTAACTTTACTTTGGACAGCTGTCCCTCAAAATACTTCCTAACGCCACCAGCAGGATGAGAACCCTTCTCCTAAGCTCACACGTACTTCACAGTGAAATATTCACCACATGGGAATCTATCCAGTGCAATGATTACAATAAAATGCAATAACAATAGAGAAGTGAACAAACCAAACATTTTTGTAAATTTGAGGAGTGTTAGGTTTATAATAACTCGCTATTTAAATTTACAAGTAGATAAATGTTTCTGTCAGCAGGAGGAACAATTGAATAACTTACATATTCCTGCATACTGCATATAAGAAATCATGTACTCCTTCCTGCTTGACACCCTATATCCATCAATAGTTACTGCAATGAAAGAAAAATGTTTCTGCACAAAAGGCCAAAATGAAATCTTTATATTGAAATAAAATACACTCAAGGTTTCAATAAAATTTATAAGAATGTTAAAACAAACTCTAAAAGTGATTGGAAAGACAACTTTGTCTGTGTAAGCTGTTGAAAACAGGATTGAATAACACATAAAATTGATGACTGTACTGAACGTGCTGCTTAGGGATGAATTGGTTCCTATCTAGCTGACAAGCAACATTTCGGTTTATTTTGGGATAACATTGTGCTGTAGCTTAATGTGAAAACGCATAAAACAGTCTGTGCATTGCTTTGTATATTGTTTTATTTTGATTTTGCTGTTGTCAGGCGATCGCTATGTATTGAGCTATAAGTACGATAAATAATACCACTCGAACTGAGCTGTGTTCATAAAGTTAAATTCAGGCAGTATATACATTTTAGGTCTAATTTCCAACTACTGTGTACAGCAGACTCAGCTCTTATTACATTCAAGTGCATGGATACTTCACTTTCTATACAAGGACACCTGTACAACCTAACCCAGTATGTAAAATTCCATCTGTGCTGTCACCTAAATACTTATCTCCAAAGACAGGTTATTTGTGGCCACTTGTATAATGCGGGTAAACAGATGATACTGAAATAATACCTCAAATGACAAAAGGAATCGTCAGAAATCTATTTCTTATAGAGTTTGTTTTATTAATGCACCGTTATGCGATTGATTGACACCAGCAGCGATTGAAAGTCAGATCTATGTAATGCATGAGACTGCTGCATCACAATGAATAATGGAATTGGGTTAAAAAGTACTTGTGTTTGCCTTGAAAACCAAAGAAAGTGATTTGAAAAGAAAGTCACATAATAGAAAGTATGCATATACCTCTTGGCCACAATGTGACTGCTGTTAGTTGTGTTTGGTAATCAGGCAAATATTGTTCTATGGCAATACTGTTACCGTATACCGTAGACTAGTGCTCATATGTAGACTGCGTATATACTGGTGGAAGCATATGCACTTCTATTATTGTACAGTTAGCCATAAGATATACATTAAGAGGCGTCTGCATAGCTGCCGATAATACACAAGATAGCACAATCCATTCTCACATTGCAGAAAGTCAGTTTTCTGGTAGACAGAGCTCCAAAACCAAAAAGTATTAGATTCAATCAAGTGCACAGATGTCAATCTATTTTTCTGTTTAGTGAACTCTGGGATGCATCTCCCCATCTTTTCTAAAGCATAGCTGACTAGTCTTATTTGATATGGTTCTTGAACAATCCACAGACTATCTTTTCATGACGGACTTTGAAGAGCCAAAATAAAACACATTACATAGTATCAAATGGCAATATTCCTCACAATGTCATCTCTAGACTTTTCATTTGATTTAATCTCTGAGGTAGAAACCAAAGGGACCCAGAATCCTTATACTATCAAAGGCGCCAAATAACATTTCCATATGCTATTTCTGGTCTCAGTACTATATGTATATGTGATAGTTTGTATGATGCCAAAATATTTCATAGCTCTGTAAAGAACTGTACTCATTCACATGTTAATCTCGCGACCTCATACATAAAAAAAAAATAAAAAAATTATCTACAGTATAGAACAGTGAATGAGCTGGACAGGCAGATATTCTTACCTTATAACATTGCACTCTTTTTAATATGCCTCTCCATAAACCCCATTCTGTGATTCTATTAATTTGCTTTTTTTTGGGCACCCCATCCACATGTAGTGGAAAAAAATCTGCATGAAATTAAGGTCATGATGCAGATTTTCAGATCTTCAGCATGCTAGTTCTGTTTCAGAACTTCCACATATTTTAACAGCAAGTTTCACATTTAGTCATGTAAACTGTGAAATCCTTGGCAAAATCCTCTACAGAATCCACATGTAACACATGCAGAATTTGGCTGTGGACTCAGTCCAATAAGATATCAGTTTTGCAATGCACTAACCTTCTTTATTCTCCCTCATGGCTGCTAAACTTAACATCTTTAGCCTCAATGTGAGGAGTGTTAGAGATAGGTCTAGATGTCAGATGGTGTTAACTTTTCTCTCCAAACAGTCGAGTGATGTTTTTTATGCTGCAGGAATGTACTCTCCCCTCTTCCAGGTCATACAACCATCTGGCCAGGCAGTGGACCCATGGCCCGTCCTACTGGTCTGGTGGGGGCGACTGTAAGTCTGCAGGGGTTGCCATCCTGATTAGGGGAAGCGTGTTCACTGTTGACTCTGTCCAGGAGCTCGTTTGTGGCCGTTTGTGGTCGTAGACGGTTCTTGGGCAGAAGAGCCAATTAGGTTCATCAACGTGTACGCTCCCCCTATGGAGGCCGAGCGCCTGGAACTATTCCAGACCCTGCGGACCCAGCTCGCCACCACTAGGGCAGTGGTTATAGCCGGGGACTTCAACTGCCCCATTGAGGAAGATGGACGAAGTTCCGGCACTTGAAGCAAGCTGGATGTCACTAACAAACTACTTATCAAGATGGTGACCGAAGCATCCTTGCAGGACGTTGTGGTCTCCATGGGGAACGGCTCTGTGAACTATTCATGGAGCCGGCCCGATGGCTCACTTGCTTCTTGGATTGACTTTGTGTTCACCTCCCGGGCAGTCAAGCAGCATGGGCACTCCATGGTCCCCTGCTTCTTCTCTGACCACAGGGCCATTCTCTTCCAGGGTGCCATCGGCCATGGTTTTCCTCCCTGCCCTGGCTCCTGGAAGCTGAATTGCACCGTGCTGGAAAGAGAGGAGGTACTGGCGGAACTCAGGGACGCCTATATTGTTTGGTGGAATGATAAAGTTTTCTTTGACAAAACCTGTGATTGGTGGGAATATGTTAAAGTTGAATTTCGTTGTTTCTTTCAGGCAAAAAGTCATCAACAGGCGTGTGAGAGGAAGAGGGACTTCAGAGAGATGCAGCATCAGCTGCGATCCCTGCAAGACCTCCTTCAATGTGGCTGGGACATCAGGAAGGAGCTGGAGGAAGTAAAAAAGGGCCTGAAAAGGCACTTTGAGGAGGAATCCAAGCGAATTGTCTTTCGTTACAAGGTGGAGAACCTGGAGAAGGGTGTGAAATGTAACTCATTCTTTTTCAGGAAACTCCATGCCGGCCACACACCCCTGATGGAACTCCGAGATGAGACCGGAAACATGCATTCGGGGAAGAAGGAGGTGATGGGAGTCATCACATACTACTACCGAAGCCTCTACTCCCTGAAGACCACTGACCCCGAAGCCGCCGGTATAAATTCCTGTCAGGTATCACTAACCATCTTGATCCTGCGGGTACAGAGTCTATAGATGTTCTCCTGATGGTGGAGGAACTGCTCTTTGCCGCTAAATCCTTCAGACCCGGCAGGACCCCGGGCAGTGACGGTGTCCCAGCAGAGCTCTATGTAGCGCTGGGGGACTTGATCTATCCGGACCTGCTGGAGCTCTATGAGGAGATGGTTGTGGAGGGTAGAATGCCACCGTCCTTGAGAGAAGGCATGATCACCATCTTGTATAAGCGGAAGGGGGAGAGATGTGACCTGAAAAACTGGCGTCCCAACTCTCTCCTGAACGTGGACTACAAGATCCTCGCCAAAGTATTGGCCAACAGACTGAAGGTTGTCATCGGACTGATCATCGGATCGGACCAAACCTGCGGCATCCCTGGCCGTAGGGTGGCTGACGGTCTTGCCCTTGTGAGGGACACGGTGCATTACATGCAAAACCGCCGTACACATGCGGCCCTGGTCAGTCTTGATCAGGAGAAGGCTTTTGACCGGGTCTCTCAGGAATTCATGGGTAAGGCTCTGCATAGGCTGCGGCTTGGCAAGATGTTCTGTTTGTATGTTAACCTGATGTATTCTGACATTTACAGCACGGTGTTGGTGAACGGCTGGAAGACTGACTCCTTCCCTGTCCTGTCAGGGGTTAGACACCTCACCTCAGAGGCTATCCGGCAGAATGGAGAGATCAGAGGGATCACCGCACCAGGTCCAGGACACTTCGAGGTCAAGTGCTCGCTGTACATGGATGATGTGACCGTCTTCTGCGCTGATCAGTGTTCGGTGACTGCACTCGTCCAGACCTGCGAGGAGTTCAGACACACTTCAGGGGCAAAAGTCAACTGCGGGAAGTCAGAAGCTATGCTCTTCGGAAAATGGTACCTGCCTTCTTCTGCCCCTTTCCCATTTACCATCAAGCCGGACTTCATCAAAATTCTGGGAGTCTGGTTCAGGAAGGAAGGTGCAGCCCTAATGTCGTGGGAAGAACGCTTGGCCAAAGTCAACCAAAGAATCGGACTGTGGAGCCTCAGACAACTCACTATTGAGGGCAAAGCAATGGCCCTGCGTAACGAAGTCTTGCCTGTGCTACAATACACTGCGCAGGCATGGCCCCCTCTTACCACTGTCTCGAGGGCCATTACCAGGACTGTGTTTTGATTCATCTGGGGCTCGAAAATGGACAAAGTAAAGCGGACTGTTATGTACAAGGAGCCCCGCAAAGGTGGGAAGGGTATACCTGACATCCCCATTCTGCTGCGGATCGCTTTTGTATGTGTTCGTAGGACTCTAAGGACAGCAGACAGCTCTGCGGGCAAGGCCAAGTCTCACTACTTCCTCCTTCCCCTCTGGCGAGGTTTTGGCTGGGACAAGTGGGACAGCTCCTTCCCTTACAACTGGCACGCTCCCTGGTTCTATGGAGATGTTGTCCGTTTTGTGAGGGAGCATCAACTGGAGGGTCTTAAGCCCGACTTGTGGAAACCTAAGACGATCCACAAGCACATCAGAGGAAAGGACTTGCCGGAGTCTGTTCCAGGGCTTCATGCCTACACGTTGGAGACTGGACTAACGTGTCATCTGACAGGTTGACCAACGGGCACAAGGACATTTCATGGATGGCCAACCAGGGAGGACTGCCTCTTAGATCATTCATGCATGCCCGCAACCTGCCCTGACCCGGTACTGCCCCAGTTGCCCCTTCACGGAAGAAACATCTTTGCACATTTTCTGGCAGTGCCCCTTTGCACAGGGTCTGTTGAAAGCCTTGGAACACAAACTCAAGTACTCAGTTCCCAGGAACAGACTGTCGTAACGCTCTGTACTTTGTGGGCTATTTCCTGGGATTAACATGGATGGAGCAATCCAGGAGGCCCGGCGCCTTATGGACTGTTTTAAGGATGCCATATGGTTTGCCAGGAATCGTTTAATTTTGCGGAGAGAGAGTGTGTCCGTCCAGGACTGCTGCAGGCTGATCCACAGCCTGCTGAGAGACTGTTCCATCTGGGACAGCCCGGACGTTGATGAGGAAGAGGACTGATACTCCCCTTTCCCCTACTTTCCCTTCTTGTGTGTTGTCTTTCAATAAAGCTTCGGGCCTGTGATCCCCCACCCTATCCCCTCTTTCCCACTCCCCCACCCCATCACTTGTCTGTAATGCTTTATTGTTTGATTTAGTGAATGCAAGAATGTTAGTGTAGCATGTGGTGTGATATATAGCATAGGATAGCCTGTACTGTGTATCATACTGTCATGTTATGTTTGGTGACTGTTTTTATTTATTATTTACTGCTGCATGGCTTGCGCTGCGTCACAGTGATGTTTGTATGATGACGATTGATTGTCAATAAAGCATTTTTCAATGAAAAAAAATAAATCAGTTTTTCAATACAGGTTGAAGGACTTACACAATAATAAAAAAAGAGGGAGCCAGTTAATATGTAATATTAAGGGTGATATTTTGGGAATGACATAAGATTGTTTTCACAGTTTTCATGAAATAATTAACAAAAGCAGATAATTATTTTCCCTGCACCATGCATTTGCCGTGCTGTTCTAACCATGGCTATTAGTCCAAATTAAAAGAGTAATAATACTTTAAGAGAATAAAAGAGGAAAAAAAGCACTCAGAAATCAAATACATAATATATATAGCTGCTAATGATCTATTGACTGAGTGGGATGTGAAGACTCATCTTAGCTCTGTTATCTAAATAGGGTTTAATGTAATAGACGCCTGTTCCTTGCGTGGGAGACAGCTCTATTTTACACTAAAATGGAGGAGTTTATTTATCAAATGCATGGAGTTGGGAGACGATGAAGCAGCAGAGCTATAAATGCATAATGGAAGAGCCAGCCCGAATTTATACAAAGATTTCAAACTGTTAACAGTGGCAGTACAAATTTACCTAAGCTTATAGAAACGGGTTAAACTTTGCTGCTTGGTGTCCAAGTCTTAGGAGGTCAACAAAACCTGTAACTTTTATGATTTTAGTTTGAAAGAGCAACTCCACCTGTAACTACTCTTTGCCAAATATGATCTGCGCCAAGACTAGGAGCAGATTCTACTGTAAGTAACAGGCTTTTTAGTGAACATTAAACCTTACGGTTTCATATCCCTCTTATAGGGATGTAGCCATCTTTATCTTGACTCTGATAACTTGCTGCAGCGTGATATCACACAACAAAAGCCATTGAAAAGTCATTGAAAAAAGTAAAGATAAAGGATCTTGCCACTGTGTATTTAATGAGTTAAAAGTCAAGATAAATTGTCACGATCTGTGGGTATGTGGACCGACTAGGCCGCACCGCCATAGTGGGGTAGCAGCTGGCCAAGCAACAGTGTACCAAGTCAATATAAAGTCCGAGCACAAGGGTACCTGTAATAGTCCAGACAGTAGCAATGGCTTAGGCACAGATGCGACCTTGGCGGCAGGCGATGCAAAACATGGCAGATGACACCAGACGTGGTGTAAGTCAGCAGGCATAGTAGATGGCACAACATGCCTCAAACACTAGAGATGGCACAGGAACAAATAGAGCACAGGATACAGGATACAGGTAGCAGGGCATGGGAACACAAGGAACAGGATACAACTAAGGGACCATTTGCAAGGCTAAAAAAAGGAATACAAACAACACTCAGGCAAGGAGTGAAAGGGCCGGGCCCCTTTAGTAGTCCAGGGTGCTTAGGGCTAATTAGAACATATTTTCATGTGCACCCTACGGGACACTACAGAGCGTAGCGGAAGTGAGTGCTGGCGTCTCTTGGGGAGGAGATGTGGGCCAGCACTCACAGATCCATGGCCGCAGCCATCGAGGGGTGAGTCAGAACGACGGTTCGTGACCGTGCGCATTACATAAATAAGGATAGATCTGTATGTTATGATCACTTCAAGTCATATGCCCAGAGTCTAAAGAGTTATTCTATTGGCAACATGTCCCCTTGTTCTATGTGTCAGGTGCAGTGTTTCCATTCAGACCTAGAGGCTCTGTCACCACATTATAAGTGGCCTATCTTGTACATGATGTGATCGGCACTGTAATGTAGATTACAGCAGTGTTTTTTTTATTTCTAATCATTTTTGACGGAGTTATGACCTATGTTAGCTTTATGCTAATGAGTTTATGTGCAATGTAAATGAATGGAGACAAGTGTATGACGCTGATTGGTCAGCGTCATGCACTCCTCTGTACAACGCCCAACTTGGCCAAAAAGTTAAACACGTCCATTTTTTCATTAAGAAACTCATTAGCATAAAACTAATATAGGTCGTAACTTCATCAAAAATGATAGTTTTTCTAAATAAAAAACACTGCTGTAATCTACATTACAGCGCCGATCATATTATGTACAAGATAGGACACTTATAATGTGGTGACAGAGCCTCTTTAAATCATCATCTATATCAATAGTGCCATCCTAACTGGCTGAAATAGTGTCTGGCTCTATCTTTTAACCCCTTAATGACCGGGCCTGAAAAGACCTTATTGACCAGCTAAATTTTTCTGTTTTTGCCTCTCTGCCTTTCAGCAGCCATAACGTTTTAATTTTTTTCATTGACGTGGCTGTATGAGGCCTTGTTTTATGCGAGAGAAATAGTTTGTTTTTTTCTCACGCAGTTTGGGGGTAAAAACATTTTTTTTTACAGCGTGAATATAGGAAAAAGCGATTCTCAGCATTGTTTTTCTTGTTTATTTTTTATCCCGTTCACGTTTCACACTAAATAACCTGTTAAATTAATTTGTCAGGTTCTTACGGTCGTGTAGATACCTAATATGTGTACGTTTTTTGCTAATACATTACACTGTGTCACTATGACACAGATTGCTGTTAAGCAGCACATAGTGTGCCCGAACAGAAGGCAAACGGTACAGACAGCCCTGGGGTCCTTTGTAGGTCCCCGGGGCTGACTGCAGAGGGATTCCCCGGTGTTTGATCATATCACCGGAATCCCGGTGATGCGATCAAAGAGGGGAATTCCCTTTGATCATGCCGTGGTCACGGACCGCGGTGATCAAGGGTTAAACAGCTGGAGTCTGAATTTTTCCTACCCCAGCTGTGTTCAGGAGGCTGCTCTAAGATCAGAGCTGTAAGTTACAGCTCCTGCTTAGATAGAGCATGAGCACTCACACAAGCGCTCATCAGCCTGATCTACAGCGACGCCAAAATACGTCATTGTAGACTGGGGACCTGCACCGCCTGACATCAAAAGACGGTGGGCGGTCGGGAAGGATTTATTAATTAACAAAATGTAAAATATTTATTTTTAATACCACGTGACCTCATAATATATGAGCTTCCCACAAGAGCTGTTTTTGTTCTTATGGCTATAGTAACCTACCTGTCTTCCCTGGATACATTTTGCACAGGTAGTTCCAAACCTTGTCACCATATTCCCTATGCAAGTAAAGTACAGACACGTCAACTCTAACCTTAGACTGGGAATATTTTAACATATAAACGGCTACTTGGTTTAGGGGATTAAATGATGAGAAGAATGTACAATAATTGCTCCAGAGAAGAATTCACTGGGTTTATGTACAATTATTCTGTTCCTCTTTAACAGCAGTCCCCAAACTTTTGTATGTAACAAGCCACTTTTAAATGGTACAAATGGTGGGGAGTCAGGTTGATTATTAGCAGAGAAAGAGCCTATTAAAGATATGACCAAAGTGATATGGCACTTACAATACCACAGTGTTAACTGCTAGTTATATGGTTTTGACCTTAGTATAAAAATCTAGTAGTGCCACTTATGCACAATAGTATATGCAGCTGCCAACACCTGGCGAGCCACATACAGAGCCATTGGTTGGGGAATACTGGGTTATAACATTAAACAGAGTCTAACATTGGGAGTGGAGCCATGTCTATGCTCATGACTGAAAAAGTCTGTTCTTTACATGTGGTGATCCACATGACAAATTTCATGGTCAGATTAATTGCAATTAGGACGGCAGCGAAAAAAATAAACTAGAAATTATCAGGTCATTTATACTCAAAATTTATAGCTAGATGCAAGCGGTTCTAACTTGATTCCAAAAAATAATCGCTGCATGTCAGCCAACTTTATCGGTAAAGGCATTTGGGAAAGCAATGCCTGAGATCACCTCCAGATTAGAATGCTTTATAGCCTCTGTCCTTAAGAAGCAGTTACAGGCTACAAGGATATTTTACGTGGATTCATAAGTACAGTGCCCAACTTTGTGATCATATTCAGATATTGTTATATAAAACCAATCATGATAATATGTTGACTAAGAACATTTAATGAATTCTATAAAATATGACTGTTAACATGTTCCCAATGTTGTCTGTACCTCATGGCGTGGTCATACTTCAGACTTCTGAAATTGAAAGGCTAGTACTAAATTCTTCTAGTCTCTGATGAATAATCATTCATTATTATATGCTAATAATCTCAAAGGTATATTAGCTATAATGAGGATGAGTGTTGTCCTTCTCTGCTATCACCAAGGTTGTGATTTCATCTTTAGCTGGTGCGAGGGCATGGCCAAGCAAGAGAAGATACACGCAATGTAAGAAGAGTATGTCAACCTCAGTTACTGTATATCTAGCTAAATATTCCAGCACAAAGCACGAGTATGAAATCATTTCTAGGTAATGTGTTAATAATTGTAGACACATTTTTTTTCAAGAGTACAACACTTACAAAAAAGCATCAAAAAATGTTTGGCCAGTAGATAAAAAATATATAAGGAGTAAATCAAGTCAATATCTTTTGTTTATCTAGACTTCTGGCATGCCATAGTTGTGTGTTTTAAGAATGCTAAGGCTCCATTTACCGCCATTGACATCCGACGTGTATTTCCGCAGCATAGATCCGAGATTTACTCTCAGATGTGCCGTGTATGTGCAGCAGATTCACACAAGGATTGGGCTTCTATTGCTAATTCTAGACTTTTCCATGCGGAATAAATCGCATGTTACTTATTTCTGCAGAAGATTGTTTTTCCTCTGTGCAAACAGAAATTTGAGTGGAAACTTACTGCAGCGGAAACCCCATTTACATGAATGGAATGCGGATTGTCGACAGATTTGATGCGAATATCGTGGAAAAAAAAGAATTATAAGGTAGTTGCTAAAATACTCAGTCAAATAAGCCTTAGGAAGGCTGGATAGTTGCTTTATTGCTCATTTTGCTGGTTATGAGGTAAGAATAGTAGTTCCGAGAGATTACCTGTTAAAGGATCGTGAAAATAAAAACAACTGTTCTGGGTTGAATTCCCAATATTTATGCAGTCTTAACACCATTATATTATAAGTCTGTTATGTTATTAAAAGAAACAGATCTATTAAAAGCTTTCCAATGCGGAAACAGGTTGACAGCCACTATTGAAGAATAAAGCTGAGTTTACACGGGGCAGATTTGCTGCGTAAAAGCACACAGCGTATACACCCTGTGCGCCGCAGGGAATGCCGGGCGAAAAACCGCACCAAACTGTGGTGCAGTTTTTCGCCCGAAACGTCCGTTGCGGAAAACTGCAGCACTTGATGACGTTTCATCCCAGGAGAATGCTGCAGCCAATCACAGGCTGGCCTCCTGGGATGACATTTCATTCCATGTGTCCGCCGCTACAGCATGTGATTGACTGCAGCGATCACACGGGATGAAACGTCATCCGAGGAGGCTGGGCCGGAGGGAAGAACACCGACTACTGGGTAAGTATCAGACTTTTTTCTTATCCAGAGATGCGTTTTTTGGCGCAGGATCGCTTCGAATCCGCCACAAAACATGCAACAATTGCTATTTGTTGCGGAATTTAGCTCCCCATTAAATTCAATGGGGAATACCCACAACTAATAAGCAGCGTTTACACAAATACAATTGACATGATGCGGAATAAAACCCTGCACTGCAGGTCAATTTATGAGCGTTTTTTCCCGCTCAGTATTTCTGCAGCGTGTGCATGAGATTTGTTCACATCTCATCCACTTTGCTGCTACTGTATTATGCTGTGGATTCTCTGAAACAAATTCCGTCGCAGAAAATTCGCAGTATTTACAATATGTGTGAACTCTGCAAAAAATACTTTATGTAGTTTAAGGTGTGTAAATCTTACAAGACAAATTGGGAGTTATGCAATTTGAGTAAAATTTAAGTTAATTACAATCACAATTGCTTGCTCTATAGAGTTGGGCGTGGTTAAATCTCTCTTTTGCGTTTACTTTGAATATTTTGCAATTCAAAAAAACATACAGTTTAATGGGATCAGTTTACGCCTCAGCAGCACTAACAAAAGCAGTAAATAAATGCCATTTAAAATAACAAGACTTCCTTTATGTAGAATCATGCAGATCAGCAATACTTCTGAGTCTTCAGCCTATGGTTAAGTGATACTCAGGTAGATGGCACTGTTTGTTCTGCAGTGAATCAAATAAAAAGTTTCAAGCAATCTAGTGGAGGGGAGCAGTATTTTTGGGACCGCGGTGAGGGTGTAATTCATCTTCCTATTACTGCAAGTCAATGGCGTGCTGACTTTCATGCAATTCTAATTAACCCAGAAAGCAAAATTAATTTCAAACTAATATCCATCCCATTGGCAGGTAATTAATTTTGGGGAAGATTGTGTTAACATAAATTAGCACTAAATGTGAAATAAAATAAAATCCATAATGAAGCTATGTTGCAATGAGAGATCCCTGTGCTGTGAAATATATAATCAGTGTGGTCTCAAGACAATGGTTTAAGACTGACACTTTAAAAGTGCAGAATCGCTTAGAAACATGCATTATTACTCTGACAAAGAAGCCAAAACAATTAACCATATAAACTATTCATCTACCTTTTACTATGTCTCATTGCCTATACGGCCAATGCAGAAATGAATCAAGCAGTAATGAAAATGTATGCCTTAATCATAATTATCTGTGTTTGGAAACATTAAATTACATTGGGAATTTATGTAAAACACTTTTTAGACACCCAGTTGAATGATTTGCTAATCTAAAGGACTCTCTGACTTTATAACTAGTGACTGTTAAAGAACACTTGAAATGAGGATTTCATGGCCAAAAGTTTGACTCATGCCACCCTTTGAACCAATGTTAAGGAGTGGCCGAGGTTGTGGCCCTTAAATGATTATTGAACTAGCCCTTTTTTCTGTTCATAAGATGCAGTTTTGGTCTTAGTTAGTGTCTTTCTCAAAAAATGTTGTATAGATTCTCTCCTGTAACCTGATTGTTATAATTCACTCTTTACTCCTATCCATCTACAAGAGATTGACTATTAGTCGTTCTAGACAAAGTAAAGATACCCTACCTGTATGTAAAATTTCTACTATTACCAAAAATATTACTATCAGGGGCGTAACTAGGAAAGACTGGACCCCATAGCAAACTTTTGACTGGGGGGCCCCCCTCCCCTGGGTATCACACAACCCCCCCTTGTAGATAGTGCCTCCCTATAGATTCCGCCACACAGCACCCCCTATAGTTAACACCATACAGCCCACTGTAGATAGCGCCATACACATCCCCCTGTAGATAACGCCATACAGCCCCCTGTAGATAACGCCATACAGCCCCCTGTAGATAACGCCATACAGCCCCAAATCCCCTCTGTAGATAACACCATACAGCCCCCTGTAGATAATGCCATACAGCCCCCCTGTAGATAATGCCATACAGCCCCCCTGTAGATAACGCCATACAGCCCCCCTGTAGATAACGCCATACAACCCCCTGTAGATAACGCCGTACAGTTTGTCCTACAAAATATATGTATCCCCTATCCACAGGATAGGGGATACATGTGTGATCGCTGGAAGCAATAAGGAGACCGGGGGACCGAAATTCCCCCAAAGTTCTCATGACAAACCTCGGACTTCCGGGGTCTGCGCAGTACAATAAAAAAAGAAAGGAGCGCTGGTCACGCATTCGCACAAGCGCGACCAGTGCACAATTAATTTCTATGGAGCTGCAGACAGACCCCGGAAGTCCGAGGTCTGTCATGGAAAACTTCGGGGGACTTTTGGTCCCCTGTTCTCCTTATCGCTGGGTGTCCCAGCGATCCCACATGTATCCCCTATCCTGTGGATAGGGGATGCATGTCTTTTGTAGGAACAACTCCTTCAGTGGTGTCGCACTGTAGCAGCCATAGCAGCTGCTAGCGGAGCCTCCGGGCATGGGGGCAGGTCGCACGGGCCCCCTCATGCTGCGGGCCCCGTAGCAGCCGCTACGGCTGCTATAGCGGTTGTTACGCCACCGATTACTATTCTATATATGAACACAAAGTTTTGGCAGAGACAAAAGCAAAGTTGGGAAGTTACCTTGCTGGACATAACGTGGAAGGTGCAGAGAGAGGTGCATGATTCAACAAGTTATGAGTTGTTTTGAAAAGTACATTCAGGTACCATACAGTCCTAAATAATAGCATCACACAGAGCCTAGATTCAGATGTTTATTTACTAAATCACTGAATTCTAAAAAATAAAAAAATATTTGAAATGCAAAATGAATTTTAAATTAAATTTTCTTAGAGGGCACATTTCCTGTGTTGTGCCAATGTGGAGGTGTGCAGAAAGGGGCAATAACTTTCTAAAATTCCGCATTACTTTGGAAGATACATTCACCCGCTTAATAATACTAATCAACATGGTCCTTGTCAGTTGATAGTGCCCCACCAATCAGCGCTTTTCTTCATTACCACTAAAGCGCTGATTGCTGTGATCGACATTATTTGTGTCAAGGTGGAGGCTCACCATCCACGCTACTATTGCTAACAGGTGCATAAAGCAAAACCAACCTTCATAGGGAAACTTCAGAAGATAACGTTTTTTTAATCGATCAGGGACTTTCAATATGGCACCTTCTCAACAAGTCAATTGGTCAAATTCTAAATAGCTGGAATACCATAATTATTGCCTACTTTCCCATGTAATTCCTGATACCATGTTATAACAGAGTACCAACTATGTAAGATGGCCATACATAAGCATATATTTGCATGTTTTTAACCCATAGTCTTGTTTTCTGTTTTGTGCCTCTATATACTAAACCAATAAAACATTTTGTTTTAAAAAAATAAAATAAAATTGAAACCCTGAAATCATTGGTAAAATGCTAATATATAATTATATATTATATATATATATATAACGCCCACATTGAAGAAAGATAGACATTCATGTTCCAATGGGTTTACATTTGAAAACTCATTAAAATACAGTATTTTTGTCATTTACTTCTAAAGCAAACACATTTAAATGTCAGAACTCATCCCTACAAGCCAAGAATCAAATGCAAATATTTATCACTCAAAGAATATTTACATTTATTATTCTGTACATTTCGATTTTTCTTTGATATGACATTACATTTACAAACTCTGTAAGAGCTCCCATATGAAAACAGTTCAACAGAAAATATTATACTTGTAGGAGATTCTCAATCTTGGTTTTGCCTATTGAGCAATTCTAGTTTTGTGATTAATATGCTGCCAGCAGCAAGCGATGACTGGAAGTATAGCAAAATTAAAATACATTGCATTGTGTGAATAGTGGCAAGGTGGAAAAATATGCCCGTAGAGCAGAATAACCTATAAAATAATACCAAATCAAAGGACACCCTCAAGGTTTCATTTGTTTGTGTGAAAATGGAAATTAAGTCTTAGTGCTACTATCTTTAAAATAGAAAAATGACCTCAAAGTCCAAAAATTAAAGACCGTATTATGTGCCACAGGAAATAATAAATGTGAAGTGTGTTTAAATTGTAAACAATGTTCTTCATGATAAATATATTTTCTATTTCCATCTATTATACATGCTACTAGGTTGAAATTCATCAGGCATTGAACAACAAATTTTGCTACTTCTGTCTCAATGATGCTTGATATTTTAGAAAGAACTATTGATATTTTTCTTGTCTTTCCCAAAATATCTCAGTGAAACTACAGCTTTACATATCACTGCTATATATATTACCACTGAAGCAAGAATGTGAACAGCCAGTTAGGCCCTCTTCACATGCAGTGTTTTCTTCCATCAGAGTTATATGACGACGTATACCTCCGACGGAAGACTGCAACATATTCCACTGTACAGGCATACGGTGGGATAGGTCGTCCGAACCTTCCATGCAGAGCGCTACCTGGAACGTTGTGCCCGAGGAAGCTATTGACGCCACTATCCATATATGCTATATAGCTTTAGATGCCGGAGTCCCCGGCCAGAGCTTCAGAAGCTCTCTGGTCCAGGGACTCTGGCCCTGTGGAAGCTCCTGACATCACTGTCCATACACTATATGGAGTTACCCCAGGGCAGGAATCCCTGGGCAGAGCACTACCTGATGCTCTTCCTGGGACTCTCGCCCTGGGGAAGCTCCCCGACATATATGTTTAACGTCTAACTGTGACAGATGCCATACAGTGGCATCCGTCAACCATAGGCTCAAATATTGAAAAAAAAGTATACCATGCTGGATCCCTCAGGATGTACTAGCAAACTCTACTATGCTATTCCATCCGTAAAAAAAAAAAGTTTACTGACGTATACCAGCGTTGGGAGTTTTCCCGACACGCAGGCATTAAGTAAGGCAAAAACATGATGTACATGTACAGTCTTTTGTTTTGGTCATATAGGATAGTATGAAGTTAGGAAGAACAGTTTGCTTTCTCTAAATGCCAAGCAGTGTTTACAAAGTATGTACTGTCTGTAGTTAATCATATTTTCCTATTATCCTCTCGCCACACTCGTAGGGTATGTTCACAAACGTTTTTTGTAAGACAAAAAAAATCTGCCTCAAAATTCCTTCAGGAATTGACAGCGTTGTTTAACCTTTTTTTTTTGCGTTCTTTCTTAAGCCGTTGAAGTTAATGAAAAAGACGCAGGCAAAAAAAGCTCCAAATGGGCACCGCAGGTATTTTCAGTCTCCTATTAATTTCAATTGGAGGTCAGAGGCGGAAACCACTTGAAAACCATTAGCCCCCCTCTCACAGTAAAATGACCATCAGCCCAACACTCACAGATTCCCCCTGAAGGTAGTGCCACACAGCCCCTTGTAGGTAGCACCACACAGCCCCTTGTAAGTAGCGCCACACAGCCCTCTTATAGACAGCACCACACAGCCCCCTTGTAGATAGCGCCACACAGCCCCCTTGTAGATAGCGCCACACAGCCCCCTTGTAGATAGCGCCACACAGCCACCTTGTAGATAGCGCAACACAGCCCCCTAGTAGATAGCGCCACACAGCCCCTTGTAGATAGTGCCACACCCCCCATTGTAGATAGCGCCACACAGCCCCCTTCTAGATAGTGCCACACACCCCCATTCTAGAAAGCACCACACAGCTCCCTTGTAGATAGCGCCACACAGCCCCCTTGTAGAGATTGCCACACAGCCACTGTAGAGAGCGCCACACAGCCCCCAGTAGAGAGCGCCACACAGGCCATTGTAGAGAGCGCCACACAGCCCCCTGGTATGGAGTGCCACACAGCCCCCTCGTAGGGAGTGCCACACAGCCCCATGTTAGGGAGTGCCACACAGCCCTCCTGGTAGGGAGTTCCACACAGCCCCCTGGTAGGGAGTGCCACATAGCCCCCTGGTATGGAGTGCCACACAGCCCCAGGTATGGAGTGCCACACAGCCCCCTGGTAGGGAGTGCCACACAGCCCCCTGGTAGGGAGTGCCACACAGCCCACTTGTTGGTAGTGCCACACAGCCCACAGCCCCCTTGTAGATAGCGCCACACAGCCCCCTTGTAGATAGCGCCACATCCCCCTGGTAGGGAGTTCCACACAGCCCCCTGGTAGGGAGTGCCACATAGCCCCCTGGTATGGAGTGCCACACAGCCCCCTGGTAGGCAGTGCCACACAGCCCCCTGGTAGGAAGTGCCACACAGCCCCCTGGTAGGGAGTTCCACACAGCCCCCTGGTAGGAAGTGCCACGCAGCCCCCTGGTAGGGAGTGCCACACAGCCCCCTGGTATGGAGTGCCACACAGCCCCCTGGTAGGCAGTGCCACACAGCTCCCTGGTAGGGAGTGCAACACAGCCCACAGCCCCCTTGTGGGTAGTGCCACACAGCCCCCTTGTAGATAGCACCCCCTGCCTGTAGATAGCGCCACTATAGCTCCCTGAAGGTGTGCAATACCCCTGTGGCCGGGGATTCCGCTCCTGGAGCGCTCCGCTCGATTTCTCTGTCTATATATGGACAGTGACATCAGGGGAAACTCCTGAAGCGGAATCTTCGTCCACAGCCCCAGGTATGGAGTGCCACACAGCCCCCTGGTAGGGAGTGCCACACAGCCCCCTGGTAGGGAGTGCCACACAGCCCCCTTGTTGGTAGTGCCACACAGCCCACAGACCCCCTTGTAGATAGCGCCACACAGCCCCCTTGTAGATAGCGCCACATCCCCCTTGTAGATAGCACCACACAGCCACAGCCCCCTTGTAGATAGCGCCACACAGCCCCCTTGTAGATAGTGCCACACCCCCCATTGTGGATAGCGCCACACAGCCCCCTTGTAGATAGTGCCACACACCCCCATTCTAGATAGCACCACACAGCTCCTTTGTAGATAGCGCCACACAGCCCCCTTGTAGAGATCGCCACACAGCCCCTGTAGAGAGCGCCACACAGCCCCCAGCCCCCAGTAGAGAGCGCCACACAGGCTCCTGTAGAGAGCGCCACACAGCCCCCTGGTAGGGAGTGCCACACAGCCCCCTGGTAGGCAGTGCCACACAGCCCCCTGGTAGGCAGTGCCACACAGCCCCCTGGTAGGAAGTGCCACACAGCCCCCTGGTAGGGAGTTCCACACAGCCCCCTGGTAGGGAGTGCCACACAGCCCCCTGGTATGGAGTGCCACACAGCCCCCTGGTAAGCAGTGCCACACAGCCCCCTGGTAGGGAGTGCCACACAGCCCACAGCCCCCTTGTAGGTAGTGCCACACAGCCCCCTTGTAGATAGCACCCCCCTTCCTGTAGATAGCGCCACTATAGCTCCCTGAAGGTGCGCAATACCCCTATGGCCGGGGATTCCGCTCCTGAAGCGCTCCGCTCCATTTCTCTGTCTATTTATGGACAGTGACATCAGGGGAAACTCCTGAAGCGGAATCCCCGTCCACAGCCCCCTGGTATGGAGTGCCACACAGCCCCCTGGTAGGCAGTGCCACACAGCCCCTTGGTAGGAAGTGCCACACAGCCCCCTGGTAGGGAGTTCCACACAGCCCCCTGGTAGGGAGTGCCACACAGCCCCCTGGTATGGAGTGCCACACAGCCCCCTGGTAGGCAGTGCCACACAGCCCCCTGGTAGGGAGTGCAACACAGCCCCCTGGTAGGGAGTGCAACACAGCCCACAGCCCCCTTGTAGGTAGTGCCACACAGCCCCCTTGTAGATAGCACCCCCTGCCTGTAGATAGCGCCACTATAGCTCCCTGAAGGTGCGCAATACCCCTGTGGCCGGGGATTCCGCTCCTGGAGCGTTCCGCTCGATTTCTCTGTCTATATATGGACAGTGACATCAGGGGAAACTCCTGAAGCGGAATCCTCGTCCACAGCCCCAGGTATGGAGTGCCACACAGCCCCCTGGTAGGGAGTGCCACACAGCCCCCTGGTAGGGAGTGCCACACAGCCCCCTTGTTGGTAGTGGCACACAGCCCACAGCCCCCTTGTGGATAGCGCCACACAGCCCCCTTGTAGATAGCGCCACACAGCCCCCTTGTAGATAGCACCACACAGCCACCTTGTAGATAGCGCAACACAGCCCCCTTGTAGATAGCGCCACACAGCCCCCTTGTAGATAGTGCCACACCCCCCATTGTGGATAGCGCCACACAGCCCCCTTGTAGATAGTGCCACACACCCCCATTCTAGATAGCACCACACAGCTCCTTTGTAGATAGCGCCACACAGCCCCCTTGTAGAGATCGCCACACAGCCCCTGTAGAGAGCGCCACACAGCCCCCAGCCCCCAGTAGAGAGCGCCACACAGGCTCCTGTAGAGAGCGCCACACAGCCCCCTGGTAGGGAGTGCCACACAGCCCCCTGGTAGGCAGTGCCACACAGCCCCCTGGTAGGCAGTGCCACACAGCCCCCTGGTAGGAAGTGCCACACAGCCCCCTGGTAGGGAGTTCCACACAGCCCCCTGGTAGGGAGTGCCACACAGCCCCCTGGTATGGAGTGCCACACAGCCCCCTGGTAAGCAGTGCCACACAGCCCCCTGGTAGGGAGTGCCACACAGCCCACAGCCCCCTTGTAGGTAGTGCCACACAGCCCCCTTGTAGATAGCACCCCCCTTCCTGTAGATAGCGCCACTATAGCTCCCTGAAGGTGCGCAATACCCCTATGGCCGGGGATTCCGCTCCTGAAGCGCTCCGCTCCATTTCTCTGTCTATTTATGGACAGTGACATCAGGGGAAACTCCTGAAGCGGAATCCCCGTCCACAGCCCCCTGGTATGGAGTGCCACACAGCCCCCTGGTAGGCAGTGCCACACAGCCCCTTGGTAGGAAGTGCCACACAGCCCCCTGGTAGGGAGTTCCACACAGCCCCCTGGTAGGGAGTGCCACACAGCCCCCTGGTATGGAGTGCCACACAGCCCCCTGGTAGGCAGTGCCACACAGCCCCCTGGTAGGGAGTGCAACACAGCCCCCTGGTAGGGAGTGCAACACAGCCCCCTTGTAGATAGCACCCCCTGCCTGTAGATAGCGCCACTATAGCTCCCTGAAGGTGCGCAATACCCCTGTGGCCGGGGATTCCGCTCCTGGAGCGTTCCGCTCGATTTCTCTGTCTATATATGGACAGTGACATCAGGGGAAACTCCTGAAGCGGAATCCTCGTCCACAGCCCCAGGTATGGAGTGCCACACAGCCCCCTGGTAGGGAGTGCCACACAGCCCCCTGGTAGGGAGTGCCACACAGCCCCCTTGTTGGTAGTGGCACACAGCCCACAGCCCCCTTGTAGATAGCGCCACACAGCCCCCTTGTAGATAGCACCACACAGCCACCTTGTAGATAGCGCAACACAGCCCCCTTGTAGATAGCGCCACACAGCCCCCTTGTAGATAGTGCCACACCCCCCATTGTGGATAGCGCCACACAGCCCCCTTGTAGATAGTGCCACACACCCCCATTCTAGATAGCACCACACAGCTCCTTTGTAGATAGCGCCACACAGCCCCCTTGTAGAGATCGCCACACAGCCCCTGTAGAGAGCGCCACACAGCCCCCAGCCCCCAGTAGAGAGCGCCACACAGGCTCCTGTAGAGAGCGCCACACAGCCCCCTGGTAGGGAGTGCCACACAGCCCCCTGGTAGGCAGTGCCACACAGCCCCCTGGTAGGCAGTGCCACACAGCCCCCTGGTAGGAAGTGCCACACAGCCCCCTGGTAGGGAGTTCCACACAGCCCCCTGGTAGGGAGTGCCACACAGCCCCCTGGTATGGAGTGCCACACAGCCCCCTGGTAAGCAGTGCCACACAGCCCCCTGGTAGGGAGTGCCACACAGCCCACAGCCCCCTTGTAGGTAGTGCCACACAGCCCCCTTGTAGATAGCACCCCCCTTCCTGTAGATAGCGCCACTATAGCTCCCTGAAGGTGCGCAATACCCCTATGGCCGGGGATTCCGCTCCTGAAGCGCTCCGCTCCATTTCTCTGTCTATTTATGGACAGTGACATCAGGGGAAACTCCTGAAGCGGAATCCCCGTCCACAGCCCCCTGGTATGGAGTGCCACACAGCCCCCTGGTAGGCAGTGCCACACAGCCCCTTGGTAGGAAGTGCCACACAGCCCCCTGGTAGGGAGTTCCACACAGCCCCCTGGTAGGGAGTGCCACACAGCCCCCTGGTATGGAGTGCCACACAGCCCCCTGGTAGGCAGTGCCACACAGCCCCCTGGTAGGGAGTGCAACACAGCCCCCTGGTAGGGAGTGCAACACAGCCCAAAGCCCCCTTGTAGGTAGTGCCACACAGCCCCCTTGTAGATAGCACCCCCTGCCTGTAGATAGCGCCACTATAGCTCCCTGAAGGTGCGCAATACCCCTGTGGCCGGGGATTCCGCTCCTGGAGCGTTCCGCTCGATTTCTCTGTCTATATATGGACAGTGACATCAGGGGAAACTCCTGAAGCGGAATCCTCGTCCACAGCCCCAGGTATGGAGTGCCACACAGCCCCCTGGTAGGGAGTGCCACACAGCCCCCTGGTAGGGAGTGCCACACAGCCCCCTTGTTGGTAGTGGCACACAGCCCACAGCCCCCTTGTGGATAGCGCCACACAGCCCCCTTGTAGATAGCGCCACACAGCCCCCTTGTAGATAGCACCACACAGCCACCTTGTAGATAGCGCAACACAGCCCCCTTGTAGATAGCGCCACACAGCCCCCTTGTAGATAGTGCCACACCCCCCATTGTGGATAGCGCCACACAGCCCCCTTGTAGATAGTGCCACACACCCCCATTCTAGATAGCACCACACAGCTCCCTTGTAGATAGCGCCACACAGCCCCCTTGTAGAGATCGCCACACAGCCCCTGTAGAGAGCGCCACACAGCCCCCAGCCCCCAGTAGAGAGCGCCACACAGGCTCCTGTAGAGAGCGCCACACAGCCCCCTGGTAGGGAGTGCCACACAGCCCCCTGGTAGGCAGTGCCATACAGCCCCCTGGTAGGCAGTACCACACAGCCCCCTGGTAGGAAGTGCCACACAGCCCCCTGGTAGGGAGTGCCACACAGCCCCCTGGTATGGAGTGCCACACAGCCCCCTGGTAGGCAGTGCCACACAGCCCCCTGGTAGGGAGTGCCACACAGCCCACAGCCCCCTTGTAGGTAGTGCCACACAGCCCCCTTGTAGATAGCACCCCCCTTCCTGTAGATAGCGCCACTATAGCTCCCTGAAGGTGCGCAATACCCCTATGGCCGGGGGTTCTGCTCCTGGAGTGCTCCGCTCGATTTCTCTGTTTATTTATGGACAGTGACATCAGGGGAAACTCCTGAAGCGGAATCCCCGTCCACAGCCCCCTGGTATGGAGTGCCACACAGCCCCCTGGTAGGCAGCGCCACACAGCCCCCTGGTAGGGAGTGCCACACAGCCCCCTTGTTGGTAGTGCCACACAGCCCACAGCCCCCTTGTAGGTAGTGTCACACAGCCCACAGCCCCCTTGTAGATAGCACCCCCCTTCCTGTAGGTAGAACCACTGTAACTCCCTGAAGGTGTGCAATACCATTGTGGCCGGAGATTCCACTCCAGGAGAAGCTCCTGTCATCTGTGTCCATCTATGGACAGTGACGTCATTGGCTTCTCCTGGAGTGGAATCCCCAGTCACAGCGTCTGCAACGCTATGGACGGGGATTCCGCTTCGGGAGCCTCCCCTGATGTCACCGTCCATATATGGACAGAGACATCAAGCGGAGCGCTCCAGGAGCGGAATCCCTGGACACACAGGGATTCCGTTCCTTCAGGGAGCTACAGTGGCGCTAGTAGATAGCAGAGCAGGGAGATACTTCCCTGCTCTGTTATAGTGTCGTTGCTACCACTGTAGCAGCGGCTGCTAGCGGCACCGCCGGCCATGGGGGGGCCCGTTATGACGGGCGGCATGGGTGCCCTCATGCTCGGTATCGCCGCTAGCAGTCGCTATGGCTGCTACAGCAGTAGCGACGGCACTGAGTGAAGAAGCGCCCGGGCGTAAAGGCGACTGCTGAGTCGCCGGGCCCGGGCGCTTCTGAAACAAGCAGGGGAAGGGAGCCAGCACAACACCCCCTTCCACCTGCTGGAGTGACGTGCCCTGTGCGAAGGCACAGGTCGCACACCCCTAAGGCCCGCCCTGAGTGGCCATTTAAGGGAGATTAGGAGATTGATGTATACTGTTTTATTATTAAAAGGTTTGTCTGGGACTTTAAAAAAAAAAGATGTACCAAGGGAAGAAAAATTGATAAAATAATAATTAAAAAAAATCAACAATATTCACCTGTTCAATCCGCCACTGCTCCATTGCTACCTGCTGGTCTCTGTTGACTTGTCCTGCAGTGATGACATGCTGCTCATGCAGGCGACCACTGCAGCCAATTATTAACTCATTTTTGCCAGCATAACCATGGTTGTCAATGATTGGCTGTAGTGCTCATGTGCATAAATGGCATGTCATCGCTGCATGGCGGTCAACAGATACCAGCGGTATCCATCGTGGCCACAGCAGCAGTGCCCCTGGAGTGGTGGGGGACTGAACACGTGAGCATTGTTTTTATTTTTTCATTTTATTCACTTTCCTGTTCCTTCCTCTTTTCTTTTTAAGTCCCAGACAACCCTTTTAGTTCAATGTATCAACATTATGCAGTAATCTCCCTTTAGTGGTGGCTGAAGCAAGCCAGAATATTATTACTTACCTCTATGTCTACAGGAATTTGAAGCTCTAACCGCCAGGGCCAGACTGAAATTCAGCTCTGCCAATTGAAAGGACACAGGCTTACATGCCATATTTAAAAAAAAAAAAAAAAAAGATTGTCCAGGGTTAAGAAAGGTGTCATGGGTGTGGCTTGCCACAATTGCCACTTTTTTCTGGTATATCCTTGTTGTCAAGTCGCGTGCCCGCTCAGTCATTTTACAGTACATATTTATCCATGACATACTGTCTTTAATCTCGATCGCAGTTGTAGTCATGTCAACTAATATTGTCATGACTCTCAGGAAGGGAGAGGGGAAGGAGCTACAAAAGTCTGCCGGGGGTAAAGACTAAAGCAGCCCACTGCAGACACCGGCCCATATGACATTTGCCAGAATGGTCAGATGTGCAGTCCAGCCATGCTGAATGCTCTGAAGATATTTTAAGAAATTAGTATCGATTTTTTTTTATCTACTTAGATAAAAGCAAACAAACCAAAAAACAAAATAGTGTTTAAGGGGCAACATTTACTTTAAGGCTTTGAGTGGAGTAGAAAGATATCACTACATTAGGGTTCAGCGACCTTAGGAACTACAGTTGTTGTAAAACTACAATTCCCAGCAGGGCATAATCAGGGCATGCTGGGAGTTGTAGTTTCATGTTTGCTATTATTCACTGCACTGAGGGTCGAATCATGAAGGTCTGCATTTTAAACTTACTCTTTAGTGGAACCATCACAATGTATTTATTCTAAAAATTAACATTTTCATTCTTATTATTTAAATACATAATTTAAGCATTTCATGTCGGTCTGTCCTTCATATTCTAGCAAATGACGTGAAATCTATTATATGGGTTGTTTCTGCTGCCTGTCCAGGTACATGCTATTGAATCTTTAAAGCAGCTGTTCACTCTACATTGTACAATCTTAAATCTTACTTTAAATTGCTTTTGTTGTAGCCTTGCCCATAACAATGGCTGTCTTTTTTTTCCAATACTGAACTACTGTGTTCAAATGAAGCAACATGAATTACACATTGGATTACCTACATTCTATTTTCTAGCAGCACAATAGTTTATTGTTCTCCAAGTGCCTGAATTACGTGCGACTATAAAGCAGCAGTGTAAGGTTGAGCCATTATCAATCCAAAATGGAGATTCAAAAAAAGGCTCAGAATTGTGTAGTGAAGTTTTGATAGTATTTACTATACTGCTATGGCTACATCTGCGCATGGGAAAAAAAATCCATCTGATTTCAAGCTGTGACATTTTATAGGATTAATACAAATTGTGTAATGCTCTTTTGATACTCGGCAGTGAAAATCAACAGCATGTTTCCAATATAAATATAAATTGCAAATAAAATACATAGCGGGTGACACGTGAATCATAGTGCTAAACTTATAATACTTATACACATATGGGGGAGGGGAGTATTAATACAATTACTAAAATGTATTAATTTGATTGATGATTTCTCTTATAATGCCACATATAATGCAATGATTGAAGTGGTAGTCATAGCAGAATAAAAATGCTATAGCTACAAAATCCCAGTACAGCAAGTAAACGATTAAATCTGGCTAGCATAGGCCATTGTGTGAGTGGAAAAAGGATGTGTAGGCCTCCATATATAATACAGAGGTATGTTTATCATACCAGAAATATATAGCTGAAAGTTCCTGAGCCCTGATGTAAATTCTGAAACAGGGCACCCAACTATCATGTGTTATTTATATTACTGTTCTCCTGATATGACAGAGGTCTCCTTTTGGCCACCTTAGCTTACAGGGCCCCAGTGTGACTGCTACCCCAGAACCCCCTATAATTACTCTGGTCTTTTTAAGATAAGACAATATAATATATAATAATTCACAAATACTGTATACCATAATCAAGTCATATATCTGATCTAGTTAAAGGGGTTATGTGGGGTATCAAAAAGTATTAGCAGTGAACTCACTGCAGTATGTGAGTACACTGCTAATATACACCCCGTCAGGCTAATTATGAGTCTAGTGGCACAGTCTTTCTTTGTTATGTAACCGGCACCGCTGTACTCTATGTAATCGATGTACTCCTGCTACGTCATGAAGGAAGACTGTGCCACTAGACTTCCATTCCCCCACCAGCACTATAAAAATCCATTAAACTCTCATAATCAGCGCGACGGGGGACCGGAATGTATATTCGCGAGTGTACTTGCATACTGCAGTGAGTAAACTTCTAAAACATTTCGGTCCCCACATAACCCGTTTAAGGTTGAAGCTTGGATGCCACAGGGGTGGCAGGATGGAGAAGGGAGAATAAATTCTTTCTATATGGGCAAGACAGAAGTCCCAGCATCTGTCAAGTTCAGCCAGTTATTTTCAAGTTATTATTTGGAGAAAGGTAACAACCAAACCTGTGGGGAGAAGATGCAGATCTGTCCTTGCACATAATTAATAATATTAATAACAAAACATTATCTCAGGCCAGACCTGTGTACCTAATTGATTATGTGTGGAGCAGGACTATAGGAGGCACTGTAATGGTAGCCAGCTTATCCAACAATAGTCACTAATGGTGGCATTGCTGGTTTTCCTGCATGAATAATCCCATACTCAGAAATGGGGAACACCAAGTAAGGAGTACTTGTAAGAAAAGAGCGAAATTACGAAATCCAGTTGGAAGTTTTAGTCCCCAGCAAAGAACAAAATAAAGTATTTATGGCCGAAAACGGAACTTTAAGTTAAGTAAACTGTTTACTCAACATTTAGACTGTATCCATATATAACCAAGATTAACAGTGCTCAATGGTAGACACAGCACAGGATTTTTTTCTTCATCATCGAGTCCTTGAATACAGTCAAGGTATTATGTTAAAGAAGATGAAATGCTTAATGTATCCCAACTGGGCTAGTAAGTTCCAATCTTAGGATATTGTTGAATATTCTTGCTAGTACGAAGTAAGGTAATAGTCTTGGGTTGACTCCCATAGATTGAGCAGATTTTCAATACCTTTTCTAAGCCTGTTCCTGTTGCACAGCCTCTACTGATGTGATTTTGGGCTTAACAACAAATTTATACTGAATAATTTGGTCAGGATAACACATGTTCATTTATTGACTGTGTCTGAAAACTCAAGGGCAGAGAAGTCAACTACACCAGTATTGAGGACAATCACAGAAAGTTAGGCATATTAATACTTTCAAGCAATGTACCATAGTATGGTCAGATGTGTATGGATGTTCTGTATAATACACCTATAAAATGGAGGATAAATGTGCTAAGACCTGATACTGCATCCTTCGTCGTCAATCCCATAGTCAGAGGAGAGTGGACTGATAGTGATATATATATATATATATATATATATATATATATATGATAGTGATGTACATATATGTCATACATTAAGTATGTAAACATCTGTGTGTGTACTCAAATATGTTTCTGTGCATTAATCTTCCGCATATATTGTAGTAGACTGTTCAGAAATATAGGGAACAGTGAGGCACGTTTCATCTCTTCTGGTATCTGGTGCATTGTGATTTCATGATTTATGCACTATAATTTGTTCTAGCAAGCGCTTCACGTTCCATTGCAGACCAAGGAAAATGGAAATAGAGAAAGACAAGATATTTCCACTCCTGTGTTAACAGTGAAATCAGCTTGTTAGAGTGGATATGAATGTATACTATTTGATTGTGTATTTTACAGATCTGCATCAAGAGCACTTCTTTGTTCTAAAATTTCTCTCATATTTGAGTTAAGCTTGAATGAGTATATACTGTATGTGCATACGAGCAAACAGGCTAGAGAATAAAATTAAATGTTAAAATGCCTGTATTTGTATAAAGCAAAGCACATTGTTCATACCCTGACTTGTAACATGCAGTAAAAAGCAATTATCACTAACGGTTTTGATATGTTGCTGTGGCATATTATGCTAATTAACATAGATGAAAGTGTCATTGGAAATAAATGACTGCTGCACTATTCATAAAATAAAAATCCCATTCCAAGTTACGAGATGGTTGTCCTATATTGGTTCCGTTTTTCATCATGGATTGACATAACCCTGCCATTTTTATTACATTTCTCCCTGTGCTGACCAGGTATTGACAATACTGTCTGTAAGGTACCTTTTCAGTAGCTTGAAGGGAACACACAAATGCAAATATCTAAAGAGTTGTCTTCTTGTTTTAATCCCCTTAAGGATGCATGTCATTTTAGCCTTCAGGAAGCAGCTAATTTTTCCGTCTTTTACATGCTGCAGTTTTTATTTTGTCACTGACGTTGCTGTTTTAGGCCTTGTTTTTTACGTTTCAGTACATAAAAATTTGCAATTTAATTTATAATAATTTATTTTCTTAAAGAAGCACTTCAACAATTCATTTATTTTTTTGCCTATATAGTGCAGCATAGGCTATTAGAGAATAATATAAAGGCTCTTGTGTATGCCTTGTGTATACCTGATTTAGTTGATGTGCCATTTATGGGTTATCCATCATCTTGGTTCCTTCTATCCCTCTGATATGGTTCCCCTAATGCAGCCTACATTTCCCATCATGCCTCTGGCTTTGAAGCAGCAGAGGGAGTGGATTCTCATCACTCGGAATCCTATCTAAGTGCAGCTCGTGATAGATCAGTAACATAGAACTTTTGTACTCACACGGCAGAGTCTGTGTGTCCTATTTGATGCCGTTTCACCCCTCTGCATCCTCTTGTGATGGATCAGTGGCATACCGTTGTCCCATAACGCAAACTTCGCAATGCTGTCCCCTAACTCACACTGGAAAGTCTCAGTGTATCCTATGTGATGCAGCTTCGGCCTGTCTCCCTGCCTCCTTATAGTGATAGAGCAGTGTTAAGCTGCATTTCAGAGAAATACACTTAAGAATATACACAGCACTCACAGTATAGATAGGCATTGTCAGTCAGAGGTTCTATAACTCTGCAGCTAATCATTGTATAGGCTCAACTACTATATTACAGCACTCCTGGTCCCTTAGATAGGGCAGAAATAAGCTATTCAGCAGCACTTTATGAAAAGGGGGAGGGGGGTCATACAGAGAAACAAGCTGGTTGGGGAGGCAAGGTGTCTCAGAGCTGCCAAGTAGGTTTTGATAGGTGATGATGTTCTCCTGTAGTTCATAGGAAGTCATCTACACAGGGGAGAGTGACCTCTTGTCTACAAATGAGATCATGGTCTATTTTGTTTGTCAGACTTAGGCTGGGTTCACACGTGGCGGAATTTCACTTAAATTCCGCTGCGGACACTCCGCAGCGTTAATCCGCAGCGGAGCCGTTTCTCCATTGACTTCCACTTTAATTTAGCAGTGTTCGTTTAGACGATGCGTAAAATTCCGCTGCGGAGCATAGGCTGCGGAGCGGAATTTGGTGTCCGCAGCATGATCTGTCTGTTGCGGAGGTGTGGCGGACTGTTTGCGGACTCATTGCGGAATTTCTCCATTGACTTCAATGGAGATTCTAATTTCCGCAATGAAGTCCGCAGCTGTCATGCACATTTTATGTGTGCTGCGGATGCGTCTTGCTTTTTTAACTTGACATTTCTTCATTCTGGCTGGACCTATGTATTTCTAGGTCTACAGCCAGACTGAGGAAGTCAATGGGGCTCCCGTAATGACGGGAGCGTTGCTAGGAGACGTCAGTAAATAGTCACTGTCCAGGGTGCTGAAAGAGTTAAGCGATCGGCAGTAACTGTTTCTGCACCCGGGACAGTGACTACCGATCCCAATATACAGCAACCTGTCAAAAAAAATAGAAGTTCATACTTACCGAGAACTCCCTGCTTCTGTCTCCAGTCCGGCCTCCCAGGATGACGTTTCAGTCTAAGTGACGGCTGCAGCCAATCACAGGCCAATAACAGGCTGCAGCGGTCACATGGACTGCCGCGTCATCCAGGGAGGTCGGGCTGGATGCCGAAGGAGGGACGCGTCACCAAGACAACGGCCGGTAAGTATGAATTTCTTTGACTTTCACAAGGGAAAGTGCTGTCCCTTCTCTCTATCCTGCACTGATAGGGAGAAGGGAAGTACTTTTACCGCAGTCCGCAGCAGCTAGTCCGCATCAATTTACTGCACATTTTGTGCAGATCCGAGGCAGAATCTGCAACGCAGATTCTGTGCGGCATTGATGCGGACAGTTGCGGAGGAAATCCGCCACGTGTGAACATGCCCTTAGATGTCATGACATACCTTCCCATAATGAAAATGTTCAAAATGTATAGATGCAACTGAGCTGGGAAGAAACAGATGACACTGCTAGAATATTGCTAGTGAGTTAGCATGATATATGCAGGAAAAAAATAACTTCGCAAAACATCTCAATTCCACTGTAATTTTTAGTGGTTTTTTTTTCTAGTTTTTCTCGAAACAGTCCAAATGATATTTTAAATTGAATGCATGGGTTGTCACGAATGACGAGATATAGTATATATATATTTTTTATGTTAGATGACCTGTATTTTTATAAAACCAGTTTTTACTAAATATAATTGTGTCCATTATATTTTTTAGTACGTGTTTAACACATTATTTTGTTAAAATGTATTTATATTTTTTGATCCCGCAAGGGAACTTTTTCATTTTATTGTTTCCTTACAATGGATTTAAGATACCTATGTATATATAAAATGCACAGGCAGCTGTAAGGCCATAACTCAGATATGCCCTAACAGGAATTAACTCAGGACAGCCCTGGGGTTGTCCCTTAAAATCAACAACCCTGGAGATCAATATCTCCTTTGTGATGCCACGTTTAAAGAGGACCCCTGTCGGTGAAAGCGCGGGCACGACTGTTCTCTTGTGATCACAGCATTATAAATATATAACGCTGGGAGTTAACTGGCTCTTGCTTTCATTCAAGATGCAGGGTAGAAAGGGGTTAATCATCAAGCAATTTTTGGCCTGTAGGACCATAAGAAATTTTAGTTTGTTTGCTTTCTGGTGGTTATAAAGTTTCATTTTTACGTTGCATACTTTATAGGCTGACCATTATAGAGTAACACTCCAGCGCATGACCTTTAATTCTGCTTCATCAACAGTTACATGTTTATATACAGTCTTTTGTTCTGATTTATAGTGAAATCCGCTTTATTTTCAAAATATTAAACTTTTGGTATTGTAGCCAACAGCCATGTAGTTTCTCCCTGTCTTCTCTATAAGGAAGTTCCTGCCTCTATTGTTTAGTTGGTGCTGTGCTTAGTGCTGTGTGAATGAATGACAGGCGGCAGCATGATTCCCCACAGAGGAGGAAGGATTATTTCTGCCTAAATCAATATATAGGCAAAATATAGAAAAGTATTTATGGAAAGGTGACCTCCAAATTACATTGAAACCTAAGCACAGAGTAGGGAGTCACCATGCAGTCACATGTGCAGCAGGCTTCAGACATTGTTAGTGCATATTCTTATAACAAAAGTAATAATGCAAAAAAGGCAGCACCAATCAGGTACTTGGGGAAGGGGTAAAGTATAATATGGACAAAAAATTATTCCCCGGAGTGTTCCTTTAACTTAATTCGTTTCACAACAAACGCAATTCTGTCTTTTTTATTTCAATATATATAACATGGTAACTCTATTATACAGGTCATTGTGATAATGCGGACACCAAATGTGTATATGTTGTTTTTTTAGGTTTTATGACTAATTTAATAAAAAATAAAAAGTTAAATTGTTAACTTTATCTTACTCCCCTGCAGTAACTCCCAGTAACCACTATGAAGCACAAAGACCACACAAGAAATCGCACATCATCAAGATGAAAAACAATGATGAAGTTACGTGATATTTGTCTACAGGAGAATTTCTAGAAAAGGAGATAGGTTTTAATAAGTGAAACTTCTATGTTTATCTGACAATAAGTCTCAATAGCATTTGTGTGTTTATTCTTATCAGTCGGCAGTAACTACAGTACTTATATCAGAATGACTTTTATACATATTTCTTTTTACACCCCTTGCTTTTTTTGGGGGGAATTTTTACCAGCTTTCTTCATTGATTATTGAATAAATTATTTTAGAGATCTTTTCGATGTTCTGATATGCGTGAATGATTAGGATAAAATCTGACCCTGTAAATTCCATTTAAGAACATCTGGCTCTAGATTATTTTGAAAAGTTATTTGGATGGTACCATGCTGTTCCTTACTCATAGCTTGACATGCTTACTGCTTACTAGACAACAGACATGTTTCAATTGCTGTAATTACCTATCTAAGTAATTAACCAGACTCAGAGGATGAACTATGTAGAGACGTTGAGATACCCTACTGCTAATGAACAAAAACATGTAATTATGAAATAGCTTTTCAGGTACATTGCTATGACTAATAAGTTGCTTAGCAGGTGCAGGGTTCTAAAAATATTAAGAATAATATGTGTTTATATTTACATCATCTTATTAGTATGCTTTGAATAAAGTATATGTTCATTGTGTAAAAAATGCTAATACTCTATTACATTTTTATTTTGTTGCCAATTTTGTTACAAAAGAAAATGCAGGACATATATCAAAACCGGTGCAAATGAAAAGTGGAGTGCTGATGGCAACCAATCAGATTCCACCTCTCATTTTTCAGAGGCCCTTTGGAAAATGAAAGCAGCAAACTGATTAGTTGCCAAGGGCAACTACTCCACTTTTGATTTGCACTAGTTTTAATATACAGTATTTCAATCCTGAGGCAAGTTAGTTTTGAAATTGTGATTTAGTATGTTTATTGTACCAGTATTCATAAAATGACTTGTGGAAGGAGATCTCCTTTAATGTTTATACTAGAAGTACAGGTTCATCTTCGGAAAATATTTTATATTCAGATATTGGATCTCATTTATCAAAACTGTCTAATATAAAACTGGCCTTGTTGTCCATAGCAACCAATTACACTGCAGCTTTTACTTTTGGGGTGCAGCTTAAGAAAATTAAATTGAGCCTGGCTGGTTGATACAGGCAAATGCTGTTTTTTCTCTTGGGCAGTTTTGATAAATGAGGCCTACTGTACTGTATTATTTATCTTGTCTTAATCTTCACTAACATTATTACAACTCAGAGCTGCATTTTGTGCCCTATGGCCCTGTTCACACAGAGTATTTTGCAGGCAGAAAAATCTGCCAAAAATTCCTCCAGAAATTTTGAGGCAGGTTTTGACCTGCCTGCACCTTCTTGCCACGGTTTTCGCTGCGTTTTTAAAGCATTTTTCAGATGCATCCATTGAGCACCTCAGGAAAAAAAACTGCAAAAAAAGAAACCTTTCTCTGTCTCCCATTAATTTCAAATGGAGGTCAGAGACGGAACTGCGGGAAGAGAGAGCATGTCACTTTTTCCCGCAAGTGGCTGAAACCGAGAGTGGGAAAAATACGCCACCGTCTCCCATTGATATCAACGGGAGGCGGTTTTGGGCGTTTTTTTGCGCTGATTCCGACATGGTTTTCTGCATCAAAATCAGTGCCAAAAAACTCAGTGTGGCCAGGGCGTATAAGTGTTCAAGCAAGCTTGTTGACTGTCCACTAGAAATCAGTAGAACTGTGAAATCAACACAAACGGGTGTTAAAATTTGATGTGAACCTTGCCTTACTCTTAAATTAGACATTAATTTAGTGGAAAAGTTAGAGCAAAGAGGAAGAAGAAGGGACCATGAGGACTGACTACTTATGGCTGCCTACTAAGTGGAAAATCTAAAGGCTATGTTGTCTAAAATGCAGTTTGTCTCCCATGATAAATGTAAAGTATGCTCCCTACAACTTGCAACAAACCTGATAGCGAGTGTTGTTTATTAGAAGAGATGATGCTCTCTGTTGATAATCTCTAAGGTCTCTTGCACACGACCGTTGTGCCACTCGGGCCGTTTTTTATGGCATCCGGGTGACACCTGATAGTCTTCACGGACCCATTCACTTTGGCGTGTGAATCGGGTCTGTGAAAAATGGCCTGAGTCTCCGATCCGAGGAAAGATAGAACATGTCCTATCTTTCCTTGGACCACTGACGGAACTCGGACGGCACACTCGGTCGTGTACTTGAGGCATAATACAATAAACTGTAAATAAAGAAAACCAAAAATATTTGCCCTTGTAGGCGGCAGTTAAATTTTACGACGAAACACAATTTGCCTATAAGGCAACTAACCCTATTTTCTACACTACTTTAAGTTAGATCGAGGTCTGACTTTGGGAGACGCCAACCATTGCTCAGAATGAGGTCCCCCAAGTTCATGTTATCAGCAGGATTTGTCAGACAGCCCCATTCAACTATGAGGAGAAAACAGCACATGCTTGCCCTGCTTTCTGGCCAAGAACAGGGACTTGAGGCTCATCTTTCTCAGCAATGGTGAGACCGTAAAAAATACTGGAAATCTTGTCACAAACCAATAAAACCAGTGTGAACTTTTACTAACATCTTTCTTACCAATAGTCTTCCTGCTTTTTTTAATGTGCATTTAAATATATATTCATATAATTATTTTTATAAACTGAATAGCTCATTTCATTGTTAGTTTATATCCACTTATACCGCATTACATAGATACAATATAACAATACAAAATAAACAGGTTTAGCATTAGCAGAAGCATTTGAAACTATGAACAAAAAGGTTATAGTATCTAAACACCAATGACTCATTAGACATGATGATTACATCAATCATAAGTACTTCTTATATGATTGGGAAACAAAGCAGTGCGTTCCGTACAGTAAATGAGCAAGCGGTGCCATGTCACAAAGCAAGACATGTTCATACCCTGCTGCAAATGCTAGTAATTAGAAAGCTTCTTATTGTTTACAAATGTTTAGAAAATACTTGTAATTAATACATGTGTATTCAGCTTTGTCATTTCCATTTCATTTTGAAAATTGTTGTAAACTTACATGTAAATACACAGCAATGCAGTAAAAAGTGCTGCACAATAAAAAAATTTCTTTGCGAGATAAAAAAAACACAACATTTTTTTTTTTATGTAACTTTTTGCCCAGACGCATGAAGCTGTTAGTGTGTACAGGAGGGATTAAAGTGAGACTGTGTTGGATAAAATATAAATTACAGTAATACCACTGTCAGTCATAACCAAAGGAATTGTTTCGGAAGATCTCCCAAAACGCTGAATCTCATATATTAATCCAGGAAAGGTTGGAATACATAATTTATTAACAATATTTGGCCTATGTTTATGCATATACTGTACAACCTTGTAAAAAGAAAAGTCTCATAGAGGCTTTTTGGTAAAATATACCATATCAATCTGAATTAAACAAAAGCTGTTTAAGTATGCTCCCCAAGCACACGTCCGTGTAGTACTTACGGTCAGCAAATACTGTACGAACGGGCCGCAGAGTGTCATCCGCATTTGCGGACCATTCTCACAGTAATAAGTATAGGAGCATAGGTAATGTCCTATTTTTTGCGGCTTATTACTTTGGCCCGGACATACACCCGTAAATATATGGGAAGGTGTCCGTGGCCGATAGAAATGAATGTGTCAGTATTTTATCTGCAATAACAGATTCGTAATTGCGGATAAAAACTACGGAGGTGTGCATGGGGCATATTAGTTTTGTATAAAGCCAATGTGGCAAAATGTATCAGTGCTGTTTATAAGGACATGGCAGCCGTGTCATTTAATGTTACAATGTTGAAAATAGGCATATGTCTAATCTGTTTTTCTAAAATTTTAAGAATTGTAACAGTAAAACATAGTCTACAGCAGTAACTTACAAAGAATATACAGTACAATAATAATAATGATAATAGAAAACCTTGACTTATCACCATAAAAGAGACCCTTAGGTCACATAGAAAGACAAAGAAAAATGAGAACAAGAGGAATATACAAGGAAAGGGAGAGGGAGAAAAAAAAAAAGAACACAATGCATACCACATGTTGCAACCATATGTGGGATGCAACAGGGAGGCAAATGAAGAGGAATCCCTAAATACGATTGATGGAAAGCATACTGAAAGAAAACCACATTGGGATAATGCTGTTCAGAAATAAATTCCTCTATGTGTATAATATTATTTAGCTTGAATAACCATTAACAGAGAGGGGGCACCTTAAAAGATCTCCAATGCCAAGGAATACCCATCATGGCAAGCCATCAGGAAATGTCTTAAAAGGCCCTTCTTAATCTGTGTCAAAGAGCCCAGTACCAAACAGAGCAAGGTGGCCTGTGAAGTATTTATTTGTTCATTTATTTATGGAAATAGGGGTCTCTACCCGAGTAACATCACTGTTACAAGACCTGAAATATAGGCACCTAGACACAATAAGTGGAGTTAAGGAGAGGATTATCGAAATAACCAGGTAGGAAGACCCAGGGAATGTGGTATGTATGAATGATAGCAGCTGATCATAAGCCAACCAGGGTAAGGTTACACCTGGTCTCGTAGCCCTTAAGGCTACAAAGGGAGGACAAACACCCATCCGTCAGAATAAGTCGAGGGGCATCAGACTTTTTCCAAATCAAAATAGCAATGGACCGAGAGAACAGGTGGAAAAGCAGGGTTATGAAAGAGTAGGGTCATGGTATAGAAAAAATATACACATAAAAGAAAAGAAGTCAAAAGATACAAAAACCAATACAAAATGACAATTTTCAATACATTTATGCATCCAAACCGAGATACATGTTTCCCAAAAAAGCTGTGAAGATCTTCAATCGTCCTCCTCCGTAGTAGGAAATAATTAAGGGGAAAGAGAAGTTGCTACTGTGAGGGGATCTGGATGCCTAAGGGTGTGTTCACACATTGTGGTCAATTTGTGATTTGACCGCGATGTGTGAACACACCATAAATAAGTGATGCTCCGCGCTTTCCACTTAGAGGTGAAATTATCCCTAATGGTTTGAACAGTGGAAGGTGGTAAAGAAATATGTAATGCCTCAGTTTTAGATAGATTTACTTTAAAAAGTTACTGAGAATTCTTAACTTATTACACTCCCTAAGAATAGAATGTAAAGAATTATGTGGGGAAGTGACATAAAGCAGGATGTCATTAGCATAGAGATCTACTGTAGCTTATGGTAAATTTGCCCAACACAGCATACGGAATATCAGGATTACTACATAAAGTCACAGCCAGGGGTCTGAGGTTTGATAAATTTAGGGGGTCTGGTCTGGGTTCTGAAATTATTTGTGTTGCTATAGAGACTGGGGATAGCTGCAGAAGCGAAGGAAAGTGCAGGAAACTGGTCAGGAGAAGTCATCATGGCATTTTGGGCCGGATAGAGAAAAAAAAGGAAACAAAACATCTACAATCAGAGTAGATGTCACCTGTTAGTCACTGGATTTCACGTGGATCTGTCACCTCTCCTGACATGTCAATTATAGTAAATTAATTTATTCTCCATGAGATAACAATTCAGGTGCATTTATTTTGTGTTGTGATGTTCCTCTGTTATTTCTCCTGGAAATTAATGAATAAGGGCAGCAGTACAAAGCAATCTTGTGGACTGCAGCTGTCACTCAATAGTTAAAAATATAATCAGTAGTGCTACAGAAAGTCTAAGTGTAGCCCAGGACTAATTGACAACTGGGTATTACCATTCTGCCTTGTTCTTACACACTCTGATACTGTCAGCAATAATTGTAGATTGTAAGTGTCTAGGAACACAGCCCTGGTGACACCCAGTTGTCAATTTATTCATATATTTCAAGTAAGAATAACAGAGGAACGGCACAAGAGTTCTAAGAAATAGTGCTCCAAAATTGTTATTTCATGGGGAATACAAATATTTACTAGAACATGTCAGGAAAGGTGACAGATCCTCTTTAATTGTTATGTATTCTGCCTGTGACTGCATCTGATTAGTGGTGTATTCTATTGGATGTTCTGCAGCACGATAATACTCTGTAGACCGCCAGTGTAGAACTGGTACGGATATAGCCATCCTTATCTTGCTGCAGCGTGATATCACACAACAAAAGTCTTTGAAAAGTCATTAAATAGTCAGGTTAACACTGTGTATTTAATGCGTTAAAAGTTAAGATAAAGACGGTTACATCTGTATCTGACCACTATGTGGTCACTATATGGTCACTGTATGGCAGTATTATTGGATATATTGGTGCTTGTATAGTGGTAGTGTACTGTTGTTCCTGACGGAAAAGGAGGCACCTATCTCTGTACATGTGATAAGATGTTTCATTTTCTGCTTTAATTTTCCTCCTTGTGTTGATTGTGCGGTTTACATATTTAAGGTAGTGGCGAGGGCAATGATCAAATAAAGTGAAAATTTGTCATGGCACCACTGTACTAACCACTGCCTACCAAGCACACCCCACAAGACTTGCTGTTTTGGAGATGCTCTGACAGAGTCATCCAGCCATCAAAAGTTGGCTCTTGTCAAGGTAGGGACCCACTTTTAATTTTGCCCAGGGTGGGTCCGCATACTATATATAATATATAGTAATAAGAAGGGAGGTCTTGAACCTGCATGTAATATCTAGTTAGCGGGAGAGGGGTCTCTAGCCTGCATATAATATATAGAAATGACGATGGGGGTCTCTAATCTGCATATAATATGTAGTAAAGAGGGAGATCTCTAGCCTTTATATAATATATGGTAATGGGGGTCTTTAACCTGCAAGAAATATATAGTAAGGGGAGATTTATCAGAACAATGACAGGATCGGGAACCAATAGTTTTTAGTTCTCAGTCCCTCTGTTGTTAACAGCTCAATCATGTATCTGGGATTTCACATTCGTGTGCTATGCCAACATGGAAACAGCATCATCACCAGGCTAAAATTTGCCAGCCAACCTTTGCATAGCGGCTACCTGCAGCCACAAATAGGAGGAGCTTATGAATTATATAAATTATCAAGTCAGAAAAGAGAGCTCCCCTACACCAATATAGTATGAATTTCATCAGCACTGAATTTTTTACATAAAAATGGAATGGTAGACGTTAGGTCACAGTTAAGTTGCCAAAGCTCTCAGTAGGGAGCGTGCCCATTCTGAATTTCACATTGGGCCCTATGACTACTGTATGCATCCATGCCACAAACAACAAGAACATGGAAACCTCTTTTGGAGAGTTTCCACTGTAAGCTCAGTCCACGGTGACACACAATAACTAACATTATTAGATAGTATTTACCTAGCAATGTCACATTTCTATGCAATATACAGTTAGGATTATGTAAAACAAACAGCATAAAAATTAGAGGAAAGTTTGATCCACATGCTAATTGCATTTAGGCATATACATATTATTGATGGAACTGCTCTTTAATGCAAGTGTCATTAGGTCGTGTGGCAATTGTGATCTTTTTGTGCATTCGCTTTAGACTTCAATGGAGTACATTGACAATCTAATTTCTATGAGGACCAAGGATAGGATAGGGTGCAGCAACATTAGTTACAACACCAGCTACTAAAGCCCAAATCATGCCCAAATCTAAAAAAAAATGTATCAAGAAGATAAAACAACTTATGCCCCATAAATATACAAGAGGGAAAATAAAATTTGCAATAATAAATATATCTCATCTTCCCCAACAAAAAAGGGGGTGTTATGTGATAATGCTTCAATACATATTTTCTCTTTTTTTGGGCTAGCTTTCCCTTGTTTCTTATACTTTTGCTTTTTTGTCTAGCTATCACATCATTTAGGATACCTCTAAAAGTAATGTCAGTGATAATGACATACATCAAATCATCAGTGATTGGTAAAATACAGCTATTCTACAAAATTACAGCAGTAATCCCTCTCACTTCTAACTAAACATTGCTGCCACTGATTTTTTTCATATTGCAGACTAATACGGTCACGCAAGGCTTTAGCCTAAGAAAGATTAAAAGGAAAAAGAAAGAAAGAAAAATCTCAAGTCTGATTTTGCATAGATCTTAATTTTTACTGTAAGGAACATTAAAATTTGACCAAGCTTCTGGATTGTTTTTTTTAAAGTTTCAAGTCAATTTCGGGTAGGCAGAAAAGAGGGAGTTAAGATTTGCTCTGCATAAAGCTCACTGTTTCCCTTTGAAGAATAATCTTATTTGCGAGTCGTGTACAAAGAGTGTTTTGGTTCTTTCAGAGACCTTTGAAAATGTGTGTCCTCAGAGAACAGTAAAAGATAAATACCATTTCAAAGTGATAATATGTCAAAAGGAAGAAGTAATAACTACAAAATGGTGAATTACTTATATGCAACTCAATGACACAAGGAGGGAGAAGAGGTCAAGGTCAACAGTGCTTTTTGATTTTTCTCAATCATTTGGTCATTTAAAGATGTACACGTAACAGTATCTTGCCATAAATACCAATCTGGTGATAAGTTATATTGCTGTTATAAATCACGATACTCATTCGGAGGTAGCAAATCATTTCCCTTTCATATCCCTTCTGTCATGGTTTATACAACGAAAGTGATCATGCCGATCAAGTAATAAGGAGATAGGGTAAACTCGCATTTCTTGAACTCAAATAACAGAAATGAACCATAGAAGAGAGGGGACCCCATAGCGGAGATCAAAATTGGCCCTTCATTATTGTATTGCCTTTTTCCACCAAGGACAGAAGGATCTTTTTTATTTTATGTCCCTCCAGATCCTTTCCATAAACCAATAACCACCCGATAGCAAAGGGGTACCAAAAGACCAGCAACCAGCTGGGGCTGGGCTCCCTTTATCTAAGGGCCCCATACCAGCTGCATGGTCTGCCTCTATTGTACGTATGCCTTTGCCAAATAACTGTATTTTCCATCCAAAATAATCTTTCAGGACTGACCGGTCTCTATAAACAAGCTCCCATAGAGGTCTATCTGGTTTATAAATGTCCAAAATGGTAAACCGAAACCATGCACCATAATATTATATATAGCTTAATATTGTTCTTACTATACAATAAATATAGATAATAATTAATAATATTTTTTTTCTGTGTCAGTTTGTAGCAGCTGTTACTATTATGAGAAGTTATAAAGATTTCCCACGTAGAAAATCCAATATTATGTTAAAGTATGGCATCCCAACACTGAAAAATGACAGATAATTGGTTGGATAAGAAGCAAATCTTCACATCTATGGCAAAGTGAAAAATAGCTAATGTACGTGGGCACATGGACATGATAGTTTAAATCTAAGTTATGTATGTGCATGGTTATATAAGGGTCTCCTTTAAAGTACCTCAGTGCTTCTCACCTTTCCTGCCCTGTGTCTCTTGTGGTTGGATTTTTTGTTTCCCACAGAATCGATTTTTGAAAATGTGATGAAGGCTACAGGCTCCAAACCATGGCTTCAGTATTATTGGCATAATAGTGGTATGGTGTCCGGTAACAATGTATATATATATGGATTGATGGTAGCTCTAGAGGATACTGCTCTACATAGCAGCCGGAAGAAGAGCCCAGCTAGTTGTCGGGTGATGGAAATGCAGGTAGGACAAGACAGTTTGTGGATGAGCCTCTGTGGATATGCGTGAAATTATTAAAGGTACTCGCGTGGAAAATTCCCATTGGCATCAAAAGCTGCAATTTGCGCAAAAAAATGTGTGCCTTATGATGCTTTAATACGGCTTCTAGCAGGTTAGCAAGAACTGGGCAGGCTTAGCAGAAGGGACAGGGCCACTCACAGAAGAACACAGTTAGGGTAAGTTCACGGATTTCGTTGCGGAAAATCTGCAGCATAAAACAGTAGCAGCAAAGTGGGTGGGTAAATTAGAGTCTATAGGTTTAGAAAGTATTTAAAATAGTGTCAAGGACCATATCCAGATGGTTGTGGTCAATGATTTCTACTTTAAATCTACTTTAAATGGTCCCCTGTTTTAAGTGGTGTACCCAGGTTCAGACTAGCGCAACAGAAAACCAGAGAATCCTCCGGTGGGCCCAGGCCCTAACACAATAATGGGCCTTAAATGTCCAGCAGAAGGCAACCCCATTTGGACCCAGTCACTTGCCATTAAGGTGTCACAATCTAGGGGTATGTGGACCCACTAGGCCGCTCTGCCATAGCGGAGAGGCAGCTGGCCAAGTCACAGTCTATGCAAAAGTCTATGCAAGTTCATAGCACAAGGGTACTGAGAAAAAGTCCAGATGGTGGCAGGGGCTCTGACACAGGTGGTAGTAGGTGCAGCAGGTTGCGCCAGACGTGGCGGATGACAGCGGGTGCAGTAGGACACGACTCCAGTCACTAAACAGGCTCAGGAACAATAAGGCTGGGTTCACACGACCTATTTTCAGGCGTAAACGAGGCATATTATGCCTCGTTTTACGTCTGAAAATAGGGCTACAATACGTCGGCAATCATTTGCCCATTCATTTGAATGGGTTTGCCGACGTACTGTGCAGACAACCTGTCATTTACGCGTCGTCGTTTGACAGCTGTCAAACGACGACGCGTAAAAATACAGCCTCGTCAAAAGAAGTGCAGGGCACTTCTTTCAGACGTAATTTGAGCCGTTCTTCATTGAACTCAATGAAGCACAGCTCAAAATTTACGACTGTCAGAAAAGCCTCGCAAAATGCGAGGAGGAGCATTTACGTCTGAAACGAGGCAGCTGTTTTCTCCTGAAAACAGTCTGTCTTTTCAGACGTAAAAGCCTGCTACCGTGTGCACATACCCTAACACAGCACATGATACAGGATACTGGCAGCAGGGCAGGGGAACACTGGGAATAGGACAACCCTTAGAAAACCATTTGCAAGACTAACAACGCTCAGGCAAGGATCAGAAGGGCAGGGCCCTTTTTATAATTTAGGGTGAACAGGTAATAATGAATTAATTATTTACATATGCACACTGGCCCTTTTTATAATTCAGGATGATCAGGGAATAATGAATTAATTATTTACATATGCACGCTGGCCCTTTAAGGCCGGGAACCAGCATGCGCGCGCCCTCTAGTGAGCACTACGGGACAGAATGGACACATGTGTTGGCATTTCTGGGGAGGGAGATGCGGCAGGAAGAGGAAGATCTGCGGGAGGCAGGTAAGTGGAGGTCGCGGTCCGTGACCGCGGCCGTAACATAGGGTCTATTTCTTATGGGATGATTCACAGATTACCTATTACACCTTACTAATGATATATCCTGTGTGTACAATAAAAACAATAAGGATTATGATGAAATTAAAAGTGGACATGTATATCTTCTATATAGATGGAGGGTCAAAATCATCTCCTCTGGTGGGACCAAGGAATCCCAGTCTTACTCTGGGTGTACCACAGAGTTCAGTTCTGGGACCACTATTATTCAACTTATTTCTTAATGATGTAGAGGATGGGAATAATAGCACTGTTACTATTTTGCAGATGACACCAAGCTATGTAGCATAGTTCAATCTATGGAAGATATAAAGACATAAATTATAAGCTTACTTGGACACACTGAGTGTTTGGGCGTCTACTTGGCAAATGAAGTTCAATGTACATAAATGTAGTTATGCATCTGGTTACCAACAACCTGCATGCATCATATGTCCTCGGGGGAGTTAAACTGGGAGAGTCACTTGAGAAGGATCTGGGTGCACTTGTAGATCATAGAGTAAATATCAGCATGCAATGTCAATTAGCTGCCGTTAAGGCCAGCAAGATATTGTCGTGTATTAAAAGAGGCATGTACTCGCGGGAGAGGGATATAATATTACCACTTTAGAAAGCCTTAGTGCGGCCTCATCTAGAATATGCAGTTCAGTTCTGGGCATCAGTTCATAGAAAGGATGCCCTGGAGTTGCTTAAAATACAAACAAGAGCAACAAACTAATAAGGGTCATCAAGAATCTTAGTTATGAGGACAGATTAAAAGAATAACATTAATTGTCAAAAAGCGATGTCTGAGGGGTATAAGATTAACTTGTGTAAATAAATATAAATGTCCCGTACTAGAAATATGGTGATAAGCTGTTCCATGTAAAAACACCCCCTCCGTCTGAAAAAAAAAAATGACAACCTGCACGTTTTTTTAACTTAAATATTGAAACAAAAATTGTACAAGCCCTCATACGACTATGTTGACAAAAAAATGTAAAAGTTATGACTTTTGCATGGCGGGGAGGAAAAGACGAATATGAAAAACCGAAAAGTGGCTGCAGCAGCAAAGGGTAAAGAATGCAAAGTTTGAGGACATTCCAGGGCTCAGAAACAGAGGAAGAAAGAGGAATGGGCAACTTCAGTTTCTGCAAAGTGTGTTTTTGTCTTTATACAGAGAAAAACAAAAGTTGCAGGTGCACTTGTCATTACGGATTGCAATGTCACTCAGGTAATTAAGGGTTTCAATGAATGTTTTCCAGGAACTCCTAAATGCCATGCCACGGGAGGAACACTTCTCAAATGCCTCTAGTGCACAGCAGCTCATTATTGCTCTACTAAGCCAGTATGTGATATACTGAAACAGGCCACACCAAAGCTAGCGCAGAATGCAAATATATTTTATCCAGAGACCTGTGACTTTGCATTCCACATGATGGTTGCTGTACAAATTGCTGTATGTAGGCTGCATTACAATCATACATATTATTACAATGTACATTGAGTTTTAGACATGAATGGAGTTAGTGAGATCCTCAATGCTGTTACTTCAACGTACTTAAAAAAATGAATTGTTATTTCGACAGAACATATATTTCACCCGCCGGCATTTCTATGTCACGTGACTTTATGCTTGAAATATCCCCGCTGGTTGCAAGAAAGGAGGCAAATCTTATTGTCAGATCAAAGCAACCGTTCCTATTAAACTACTACTTTCATCCGTGGCCTCTCTTGTGTGCCACTCCTAGACAGCGCAGTACTGGAACTACAGTATAAGTCCCTAGTGAGGTATCCAAAGTTTGAGTTCCAATCTACACAGCATGTAAAAATGTACGTTTGTGGAAAAAGACGTACTTAAAAAAATAAAGTAACAAAACTGATGCACTAGTAAAAGATTATAAGACTATTACGGATGTATTCACCTGTGGCAGATTTGTTGCAGGAATTTCTGTGACTGAAAATCCATCCCATGCATTGCATTAGGGTTGTTTCTGCAGCATACACATGGATCTCTGCAAGCCCCAATAAAATAAATCGGGCAGTCGCGAACATTTTTGCAACAAACGTGAATTCACCCTTAGACTACTCATCAATCCTACCTTTCTTAGAAGATTGAAAAAGCTGTGTTTGTGTGAAAAAACCATAATCAACTATGGAAGCAACATACCACTGAAACATTATTTTTTATAAACTTATAGGCTGATAAAGCTATTATTTACAACTCCATCTACCCTCCCTTAAAGACAAACCTGACAAACTCATTTATAGGAATTTTCCCATTTTAACAAAGTATTGGCATGTTGCTAGGATATGCCATCACTTGCTGATTATGGGGGGCAAACTGCAGGTCCCCGCTTATCATGAGAATGATGGCCGAGGCTCCTTCAGCATTTTCTCTGCCCATCGCAAATTCCCATCCAGAAGCTGTGCAAACATAAAAAGCTTTACCACTAATATTTTTTGAATAATGTAGAGTGCTGTTTCAGCAATTCTCTATTATACAAGTAAAGTTCCTCCAAACTAGAGGTACTTTTAACCCTTTCAAGACTGAGCTCATTTTGACCTTCATGACCAGCCCCATTTTCTCAAATCTGACATGTGTCAATTTATGTGTTAATAACTCTGGAATGCTTTTGCCTATCCAAGCGATTCTGAGATTGTTTTCTCGTGACATATTGTACTTTATGTTAGTGAAAAAATTTGGTCAATAAATTCATTGCTTATTTGTGAAAAACACCAAAATTTAGAGAAAATTTGCAAAAATTATGATTTTTCTCATTTTAAATGTATCTGCTTGTAAAACAGATAGTAATACCACACAAAATAGTTACTATTTTATATATTCCATATGTCTACTTTATATTTGCATAGTTTTTTTAACATTATTTTATTTTTCTAGGACGTTACAAGGCTTAGAACTTTAGCAGCAATTTCTCACATTTTCAAGAAAATTTCAAAAGGCTATTTTTACAGGGACCAGTTCAGTTCTGAAGTAGCTTTGAGGGCCTTATGTACTAGATAGACCCCATAAATCACCCCATATTAAAAACTGCACCCCTCAAAGTATTAAAAATAGCATTCAGAAAGTTTCTTAACCCATTAGGCGCTTCACAGGAATTAAAGCAAAGTAGAGGTGAAATTTACAAATTTTATTTTTTTTGCTGAAATTCATTTGTAATAAAAAAAATTCTGTAACACAGAAGGTTTTACCCGAGAAATGCAACTCAATATTTATTGCCCAGATTCTGCAGTTTTTAGAAATATCCCACACGTGGCTCTAGTGTGATAATCGACTGAAACACAGGCCTCAGAAGCAAAGTAGCACCTAGTGGATTTTGGGGCCTCCTTTTTTTAGAATATATTTTAGGCACCATGTCAGGTTTGAAGAGGTCTTGTGGTACCAAAACAGTGGAAATCCCCCAAAAGTGAGACGGTTTTGGAAACTACACACCTCAAGGAATTTATCTAGGGGTACAGTTAGCATCTTGACCCCACAGGTCTTCTGCTATATTTATTGGAGTTTGTCTGTGAAAGTGAAAATCTACTTTTTTTCTGAAAAAATATTTTAAAAAAATAATATTTGCAAGGAATAAAGATTAAAAAGCACCCCAGAACTTGTAAAGCTACTTCTCCCGATTACGCCAATACCCCATATGTGGTACTAAACTGCTGTTTGGACCCACGGCAGAGCTCAGAAGGGAAGGAGCGCCATTTGGATTTTGAAGCGCAGATTTTGCTGGATTGGTTTTCAGTTCCATGTCGCGTTTGCAACGCCCTGGAGGGAGCAAAACAGTGGAATCCCCCCAAAACGGACCCCATTTTGAAGACTACACCCCTCAAGGAATTGTTCTAGGGGTATAGTTAGCATTTTGACCCCACAGTTTTTTTGCTGAATTTAGTGGAATTAGGCCGTGAAAATGAAAATCTACTTTTTTCTGAAAAAACATAGAAATGTTTAATTTTTACAATGAATAAAGGAGAAAAATTACCCCAAAATTTGTAAAGCAATTTGTCCTGATTACAGCAATACGCCATATGTGGTAATAAACTGCTGTTTGGACCCACGGCAGGACTCAGGAGGGAAGGAACAATATTTGGCTTTTGGAGCTCAAATTTAGCTGGACTGGTTTTCGGGTGTCATGTCGCATATGCAAAGCCCCTGAGGTACCAAAACAGTGGAAACCTCCCAAAAGTCCCTTTAGGGGACTGGAACGAGCGATCATTAGGTCGCTGGTACAATACACTGCAATACTAATGAATTGCAGTATAATATCATTTCTACAGGCTCCTGTAACAGCGTGATCGCTGTTCCTGTCCGTTAGTCCCGGGTGTCAGCTGTAATACACAGCGGACACCTGCAGAATATGGAGCATGCGCAGCGCATGAGCCCGCTCCATATATAACCCCTCGCACCACGACATGCTATTAAGTCGTGGTGCGCCAAGGCGTTAATGCGCAGCGGATGGTGCAAAGTGAAAATTAAAATTTTCCACTGATATGCCATTTTAATGCACAATATATTGTGCCCAGTTTGTGCCACTGAAGACAAATACCTCATACAATGTTGAGCGGGTTCTTCCGGATATAAAATGTCATATATGTGGACGTAAGCTGGTGTTTGGGTACGCTGTGGGGCTCAGAAGGGAGGGAACACCATTTGGCTTTTGGAGCGCAGATTTTGCTTGGTAACTGTTCTGTTTGGGGTTTTGCTGGTATTTCAGTTATGATGTGGGGGTATATGTAAGCTGTGCGGGGTACATCAGGGCATAATAAGAGGGTATAATAATGGGGTACATAAATAATAATGCGCAGATATGTGGCCAGTGTCGCACTGATAAATGGCGCCTGATCCTATCCGCTTTTGGAACACTCTGCACATTTTGCATCGCCATATTCTGAGAGCCAGAACTTTTTTATTTTTTCTCCAACGGAGCTGTGTGAGGGCTTATTTGTTGCGGGACAATCTGTACTTTTCATTAGTATCATTTTAGGGTACATGTGATTTTTTTTTATCACTTTTTATTAGATTTTTTTGGAAGCAAAGTGACAAAGAAACATAAATTCTGACAATGTTTTTTGTATTATTTTTTTTACAGTATTCACCGTGCGGTATAAATGACATTGTACTTTATTCTGCGGGTCGGTATGATTACGGCGATACCATATGTATATAGGTTTTTTATGTTTTGTGGCGATTGCGCAATAAAATCACTTTGATAAAATTATTTATTTTCTGTGTCACCATATTCTGAGAGCCATAATTTTATATTTTTCCGTCAAAAAAGCGGTGTAAGGGCTTGTTTTTTGCGGGACGGGTTGTAGTTTTTATTGGTATTATTTTGGGGTACATGCGACTTTTTGATCACTTTTTATTCTATATTTTTGGAGGGTGGATGACCAAAAAAAAGTGATTCTGACATTGTTTTTTAATTATTTTTTTTGCGGTGTTCACCGTGCGGGAAAAATAATATTACAGTTTTATAGTTGGGGTCGTTACGAACGCGGTGATACCAAATATGTGGACTTTTTTTAACATTTTCATTTTTTTCCTATAATAAAAGACTTATTATAGGAAAAAAAGCATTATTTCTTTTTGTAACTTTTATAACTTGTTTTTACACTTTTATAAAACTTTTTTATTACTTTATTTTTTACTTTTTACTTGTTTTACTTGAAGCCTGGCAGCACTGATCGCTGCTATAATACATTACACTACCTAGGTAGTGTAACGTATTATAAACTGTCAGTGTGACGCTGAGTCACACTGACAGGAAGCTTATGAGAACCAGCATCCGGCTGGTTCTCATAGGCTGCTGTGCATGGCAGACCCGGGGGCCGTTATATGGCCCCCGGTTCTGCCTTTTAACCGACTGCAGCACCAGCAATCGGTCCCCGGGAAAGTTTGTTGTAGCAACAAACTTTCCAGTTTGTTATAGCAACAAACTTTCCAGTTCGTTGCTACAACACACTTTCCCTGCGATCACATGACCGGGACCTGAACTAATCAGGTCCCGATCATATCTCCGGGAACAGAGGTAGGTGATAACAGCGCGATCCGGGTGTCAGCGCTACTCTGAGACACCCGGATCGTGCTTTTAACACCCACCGTGAATTCACGTCGGCACTGCACAGAGCCCAGCAAGTGCCGACGTGAATATACAGTGGGCGGTCGGGAAGCGGTTAAACACTTTCATAAAGGGAATGAATTAAACACAAGTTAGCGAGTGAAAAACATATTTGGGATATAAAATCTTTATACACTATGTTGTAAATGACCCCAAGTGGCTACTGTGGCAGACATACTTAGGCCACATTCAGACGTGGCGGAATTGCTGTTGAATTCCGCTGAGGACAGTCTGCCGTGGAATTCTGCAGCAGCCGTTTTTTACATTTGTTTCTATACATTTTTAGGAAACAGTTCAGATGTTGCAGAAAATAACTGTGCGGAAATTAGGCTGTGGTGCAGAATTTTCCCCCCGCAGCATGCACATTATGTTGCGGAGAAGCAGCGGAATTTCACTGCGGATTTCAGCCTTTGCAATACAAAAACGGAAATCTGTGGCAAGTCCACTGTGATATCTGCAACGTCTGAGTTACCTGTCAAATATGCAAATGTTGCTGCAGATTCGTTGTGTAATTGCCCCGAATCTGAACCTACATTTGTAGCGGAAAAATTTGTACACGTCTGAACGTGGCCTTAATGTGCAACCTGTGCAGCTGCACAGGCATCAAGTAGGTAACGGGGCCCACTGTGACCTTAAAAGCAGCATCCTACTGTCTCTTAAACGGCATGTGAGGGACTAAAATAAAAAAAAGTTCATAATTACCGGGGGATTTTTAAGTTCAGACATATTGGATTTGCTGCATATTTGCAGGGCAGGTTCCGCAACGAAAATCCAGAGCAAAATACGGTACAATACATGTGGATGGGGTTTTTAAAATGTAAAAGATGCAGATATCATTGCGAATTTCATCGCTAATATTCTTTGAAATCCATAATGCAAAAAGTCGCAGCATGTCGATCGGCGCACGTGTACCCCAGTCACAAGGAGAATGATCATTAATGTATTTGCATCATGTCGGCAGCACATCTCCCTGTTTATTTACACATCACGAGCGTTTACACAGAGCGATGATCGGGAACGAGCAATCATATGAACGCTTGTTTGCCCCGATCATTGGCCCGTGTAAAAGAACCTTTGGAGAGAAATAAAGGAATTGCTCTATATTAAACTATTGGAGAGCAAGGGGCCATTATACTATTCTTGTACCGGGACCCTCTGGTATCTGTGCCCGCCCCTGGCTGGCTGCTTCATTCTTCAGTTGTTTCCATCCTGTTTCAAATAAAAGATGTAAAGTGTATGAAGCAGGGATCAATTAGCATTTTGCCACAAGGTAATGTATGAACTGCAACTGAGCCCCTGTAACATCAAGGAGAATGTGTTTCAATCCTCTGCACAGTGCCATGTCGGGTGTGAGGCGGAGCAGAGAAAAAGCTGAAGGACTGCAGCCCCTTTGTTTTACTCTAGCTATATGCCATCACTTAAAGGGGCATTTATATCTATAGGATATGCTATAAATGTATAATAGGTGAAGTTCCGACCGCTTGGACACACACCTACCTGGAGAATGGTGATCCGCTGACCCACCTAAAGAGGTAGCTACTGCATGAATGAATGAATGCATGAATGAATGAATGAATGAATATAGAGGTAGCACGCTTGGTCATCTTTTTCCAGGGCTCCCAAAGTAGTGAATATGAGTTTTATTAAAGCTCTAGTACCCTGAATAGGTAGAAGAAAAATGGTGCATGTGAGGAAGTGACAGTGTGAAGTCATGGTGACATTCATTGCCATGTCATCCACTAAAATAGTGGTGATACTGTGATTTCAGAACAAATAAATACAATGTCTGGGCTGAATTCAGCCCCTAATGAGAAGTGACCTGCGGACTGGAGGGTCGCCTCAATATATAACAATACAGATTACTTAATGTGGCCAATTCATCTGTGAAAGTGTTTTGATGGCTGTTATAAGCTGCACAATCCTATGCTGCTGAAATACTCATGTAAAAATATAGGACGTTGAAAATGTGTGTGCAGCACAGAACTTTATATTATGGTATTATATTCAGTATTATATCATATTCCCAGAGAATAAAGGCCATTTCCATGCTTTAAAAAAAAAATTATTCTGTCAACACGGTCTCTGGGGGCTCAGATGGAGTCATCCTAAGATTTATTGCACCAAAGTTGGGTTAAAAATACCTTTGACCTTTCCCTCAAATTTTTAATAAAATATGGCAAAACCTTCCTGATGTGAAATAGCATTTTCTAGTTCCTAATCTTGAAGAATATCTCTGAGGTCTCAAATCAATTTGGAAGAAGACAATTTAAATTTATTGGTAGAGATGGTGAAAACCACCAATGATTTACAAAGTAGTCATGTAATCTGTATAAAAATGTATCAGCAGCTCCCAATATGCGTGGAAAACTTGATTAACCCATGCAATACAATAAATTACAACTTTACTATACAGTTCATTCCCTATGTGTCCTGTACAAATATAATTTTAGCATTAGGGACTTGAATGAAAATTAGGAAACTTGTCGGCCATAAGGATAATTTTTTTATATTGTTTTTGTTCTAAAAGTTCCTCGATGCAATTCTAAACCCACCATGATGCTCATCACCAATGGACCATATATGAATTTATGTTCATCATTTTGATTTTTCCCACTTGTCATCTGACATTTGCTCTTCATATTTTTAGGGTGAAATCACATATTGCAGATTCGGTCAGTGGATGCATAGAAGAGAAGTAATATAAGGGGATCAGATCACACAATGTTCCTTGATGCTGATGTTGACGCAGAAACAGTGTCAGAATCAGCGCCAAAAAAAAGTCTAAATCACCCCCCATTGATTTCAATGCAAGGCAGGGGCCTTTTTTTCTCTCTGGTGGATTTTAGCTGCTTACATAAAAAAAAATATGGAAATGTTCTATCTTCCCGCGGTTTCCACCTCTGACATATCATTGAAATCAATGGGAGGCAGAAAAAAACTGTGACGCTAATTTCTGAGCTTTTTTAATTTTTTTGCCAGCGGTCATTGCATTAGATTTAGTGGCCACAGGCAAAAAAAAACAGGAGAAAAGCGGAAAAAAAAGCTTTAAAACAACGCTGGCAGTTCACAATCTGCCTCAAAATTCCCGAAGGAAGCGTGAACTACCCTTAAATCATTCCATCATATTTCCCCTGTGTTTAGGATCTATTTCTGGGTTTGTCTCACAAATACGGATGCAAAATACTGACCAAATCTGAAATGTGTGAATGAGGCCTAAGAGTGTCTTTAGAAAAGACCTCCAGTCAAATACGTGTTAGTGTTTAAACTCTAGTCAAAATATTGATTACCTACATACCACCAAAATTACGGAGTCTGAAGAACCCCAAGTCTTGGGGTTTATTCAGACTAATCAAAAACACTTTTTCCAAGGTAGCAAGACGGTAAAACAAGAAACTACAGATGTACCATAGATGAACTTATCGTTTATTAGCGTTCTTAAGTACAAACTGTAAATTAAGATAAATCAGCAGGTTTACCTACAGTAGTCCTATAGAAATGCATTGTGAGTCACATTGGAAAGCTACAGAAACGGCATAAAGGGAATTTCCAAATCACTTGGTCCCATCAATATTCCCTCACCTCCATGTCTCTTGGTAAGGACAGATAAACTAATACCTTTTTTTTATTATATATTTATTTATTCTGAATTAATTCAATTTGATTTTTAGTTTTTTATATAGAAAAAGATAATACCTGTGCCTAGTTCAAAGGTTTTTTTTGGGCTTTGTGCTATATGTATTTCCTTAAATGGATCTTGGCAGTCCTAAAATTTGAATAACAAGTGTTAACTTTATTATAGGGTTGCTACTATTGCAGCCATACTGAATAGGCATAGTTTTTTAATGTTTTAGTACTTTTTCACAATTAAAGCATGTTTTATGTAAAAAAATTATTTGTGTCGCCGCATAACGAGAGCAGTAATTTTGGTTTTCTTTTCGTTGGAGTAGCTACATATAATTTATTAACTTTCCTAAACGATTCGGGGAGTTGAATGCTTTTTTAGGATTTTGTTATGCTATTTACCGAGCAGTACAAATAATAATAAATAATTATTATAAAAATAATAATGTTAACAAAACTTTACCGGTAGTTAGCATTGCGGCAATACCCTATATGTATTTTTTTAGTGTTTACATAAAATATATATCTTTATTCTTTTTTGTTAAGCTTATTTTTATATTTTTTTTTTCATCCCACTATGGGACTTAAAGTTCATTGCTTACATAATGCTTATTATTCATTATTGCCCGTAAGCCTTACAATGACAGGCAATCTATAAGTCCATACCTCTGGCATGGCATATGGCAGACGCAAATGGCAGACGCCCGACATACCTTCAGTATGCTGCATTTTGATAAACTCGCCACTGACCTCAAAAACACCACTTTTAACGGACATCTAGCTGCAAAATTTTAGGTACAGAAAAATATCACTGCGAACGGCTGTGTGTGAACCCGGCCTGACAAAAAAAAAGATTCTGAAGCCACCAGAGAAGCTAAAGCAGCTTTCCAGTGTGAGTACATCACAAAACACCACCATACATTTTTGAAGACTGATTGTCTGTCAAGTCAAGAACATTTTGTTTAAAACAAAAATGAAAAGAAACAAAAAAACATGTAAATTAAAACTTGGAGAAATAAATTAAGTTCAGTTTTTCTCCTCTCAGATTATACAAAATAAAGCCTAATGTATGGCAAAATACATTTGCTACCTAAATGGCTCTCACTTACAATAAAAAAACAAACAAAAAAAAAGAAACCTTGAATTGTACCTTATTCTAGGAGGCACACTGTACCTTGTTTCCAGTGGAACATTGCTGTTGAGTACCCAGCTGTCCTGAAGTTGAACCGATTCCGGAGTTGTGGCCATATCATTCGGCGGTGGTGCTGGTGCATGAATCTGGTTTCTCCGGTTGGTCAGGGAGTTCTTATTTAGAGAATTGGCCGAAGAATGGTGGTGAGAGAGAGTGTGATTGTGAGGAGGAGGAAGAGGAGGCCGAAGCGTTGACTGGCTATGATGATTTGTTGGGCCTGGAATGATAGGAGGAATTTATATTACTAACAGTTTGCGCTTTACTTTCTCTGTTTACATGTAAGGACATCAGACATTTAGCCACATGCATTGTGATGCTAACAAGATACTTCAATAATATTACTGTCGGTAAAACGGAACCACAAGACTATATGTACACAAAATAAATAAATGTTCACATACAGATGTAGCAGAGATAAACTTATTTACGTTTTTGGGGTATTGTAACTAATGGCTTGAATTGATACAATAAGGTAAGTGTTCTCCAGTCCCCAGGAAAAACATAGAAAATAAATTTGGATATTTTAATGAATTATGCCAAAAGTCAGCTCAATCAATAGTAAGAACATTTTCCTGTTTTGTGTTAAAGGAGACATCTCGATAGGAAATCTCATATAAAATTGATCAGGGATGGTGTGGGAAGTATTTTCCATACTTCCCATTTATTTCAATCAAGATTGACCACACATGCATGTTATGCGCTCCATCGGTGGTCAAGAATTACAACCAAAAATATTCTAGGGATCGATGGTGGGCCGGCCACTGATATATAAGCATGGATTATATTGGTAGATACTAACAATATATGGGAAAGCCTGTAACAGGTTTTAAGATAGCCTATATTTGTCAGGCCAGGTTGCCAAAGCTGGCATAACACTCTAGAAATGAAATATTTCTCACCTTGGTGTTCCATCTCTGTGTCTTTACTATGAACTTTGTATCTTACAGCGTACCTAACTTTTCAGGTGACTTTCAGAATAAGCTGTCATATGTGTGTACAGGAGGAATAACACTATGTCTGGCCATTTTATGGCTTGTATATGAATATTTTTTAGCAGTTTTTCCCTCTGCAGGATCTATCTCTGATTCTCAGTTGTCTCTGAGATAGTGGGTGGAGCTTAATTGCTATCATGTCTTCTATACACTGCACTTAGAGAAGAGATTCCTGCTCTCCTATCTCTATCTACCACATATATATTAAAGCTGCAGTAGCTTGGATGAGATTATATACAGTAATGAGCAATGTAACTGAGAATCTGGCACTTGGGTGACATAACTCTTACCAGCAGCCTGTGTCTCCCCTCTTCTCCCTCCTCCCCTCACCATATACTTATATTTTTATGAGCAGCATGTCCGATAGGCTCTCTGCTCCTGCTCCCCCTCCATAGACTTCTATGGGCAGCGTGTCTGTTTCTGTGTCTCTCTAAAACTGCTCCCATATCCCTTATCCATAGACTTCTAAGGGCATCGTCTGTGTGTCTCTCTCACTCTGCCCCAGCGGCCTACTTCTGCTCCCCTCCCCTTTTCATAGACTTCTATAGGCAGCGTCTTTGTCTCTCTCACTCTACTTCTGCTCTCTCCTTTTGCCTCCTCTCTGTAGACTTTTATTGGGCTACAGGTCTGTGTCTGTCTCTCTCTCTCTCTCTCTCTCTCTCTCTCAAACTGCTCCCTCCTCCTGCTCCCCCACCCCTTTCTATAGACTTCTATGGATAGAAGCATCTGTGTTTTGCTTTCTGCTCCCTCCTCCTGCTTCCCCTCTCTCCATAATCTTCCATGGGCAGCAATGTCTTCTCCCCCTCCCATTTCCATAGACTTCCTGCAGTCAATCTGCTATTTTATGTAACTAGAGACAGATTTTGCTTGACATCAGGGGGTGGACAACAGATTACAGGAAGGGAGACACCTAGTGGCAGTAATTTCACACAGAATTTGCATGAATAAAACAACTATATTTTGACAGTAAGTAAATTAAAACGTTGATATATATCATGTATACTATTAGATCAGCATAAATTGTTTGAGAAGTTGGTATCTATTTAACAATTAGTCACTTCATCACTTGTCCTGTAAAAACGGTTGGCTAGACAAGCATTGGCTGTTATAATTCACAGTTATTAAAGGTATTGTTGTTTGGTAAAGCCATTCAATTGAAAACAAAGTATATATAAAGTCTATTACTACTCAGACTGTCATTTTTTTCTACTAAATATCTGTCCATATAAATTATATTAAATAGTCCCTGTATAAAACGGGCTATTTGTATATTCAATGTTAAATATTCACCTCACCATTAATTAAAAATGTGTTTTCTCTCTGGTTTTGCTTGAAACAACATAGATAATGCAATAGTTTGCAGAATACAGTACAGCTGTACGTATTTATATATCAAATCCAGTTTTTCAACCAACATGCTATAATATGCCTTAGATTCCCAAGTTAAGGACGCTTAAACTAAACAATCATTTATTACCCTATAAATAGGTACATGGATATAGATAAATAGTGTACAGCTTTATATGCGGTGGTTGCAAGCAATTGGACTTTGAACATTAAGCATGTTGTAGAACGAGAAATAATAAGATATACTGAGTAATAAAGTACTAAAATAAATATAATTACAGTTAAGGAGAGGCCAAAAGGAAATTCTGGGAAGGAAGCCAGTGATGATAAAGGTCTTATAAGTCACACTGATACACAGTTGAGTAACTACCATTTCAACCCAGTCGCCACTTAATATCAATTCACTGGAAATTGACTTGAATAATATAGAACATATAAATTACTTATCTGAAGAAGGAGCAATATTGCTATTGACCATTTAACATCTATGATTTATATTTAGGGATTTCCTTTTTGTACGTACTTACATACAAATCCATCAACCAGGGTCATATTTTGTGAATTCAACACCTCATACATAGCTTGTTATTACGTTATAAATAATGTTAAATCATATTACTGTAAACCAGAGCCCTGCAGACTCCTAAAATTAGAAGGACAATATATTTTTATCAAATCTGCAGCCTTTAACAAAGCAATGCGAATTTCTCATACAACCTGGTGATCAAAATGATGTTTTTGATAATATTACTCCTGCCCCTAATAAATGTCCCCATTAAATATAAAAACTATACCAGACATAGTTCAGTTATAATCGAACCAATGCTAGCCTGCAGCGAGACATCTATCACTGATAAACCATGAATGTGATATGACCTGATCTAGCCAATGAAAAGTCTGCAAACACACAACTTCCTGACAACCCTTTACCGACCCGTGCCATACTATATGGGATTATCACAATCAGCAGCATGGTAGCGACCCAGGGTCCAAATCCACCCGAGTGCAAAATCTACATAGAAACTGTATGTTGACCCTAGTGTGCATTTGAAATAGGGAATTTGATTATGAGCCCCATTGGGAAAAGGGGCTGATATGAGAATCTCAGTACAGCACTGCAGAATATGTTGGTGCCATATAAGCACCAAGAAATAAAAAAGCAATAATTGAATGAAGGCTCAGCAATGAGGTTTGGTTTTACGGATGCATTCTTATCTGGTCACTTTCTGTTTACTTGGCATCCATCACCTGAAATGCATTTCACACACAGCCTTCTGCAGTTTGATTTCTACAGTCAATGACTTTAATGACATAAAGGGCACAAACCACTTCCCAGAATGCATTGCAGAAGCCCCAAGCGGTAAATGGGTAAATAATACATAAGTAGAATTTATGAGAACAGTTAGGCTATAAAACAAAAATCATACCATAGGTCCCAATATATGAATAGCTCTGTCTCAGGCATCTTTGTATTTCTAAGGAAAATAACATGTCCCTGGGGCCGGCCTGACATCCTTGCATTTGCTGATGATTAGGACATTCTAATACTTAATGTGTAGAACGATTGCAAAATCAGATTACATTTATTACCAGTCCTCACATTCTGTGCGCAGCTCGTAGCTTGCAAATGCTAACATGCTTCTCCTGATGAGAAAACAATGCAAATTAAGTATTGTATTATGAAATATCACATCTAAGTGTCAGAGAATGTTTCAGAAAAAATGATATGCATTGTAGCCCTCTTTGTGACTGGCTCGCGCGTTTGAAGACCTTCTGTTACCTTTTGTTACTTTAAGTATATGAGTAATACATTTTTCTGTACACTGTCCTAAAATGTGACACAGCTATTTTTGCATGTACTGTATACAGAATTTAGAGGTTTAATTGGGAGGATTTATTATTTATAATATGTAGTTGGATCTATGGATGATTGTTCTTTGCGTTTTTTTTTGCAAATTTGGAAACAAGTCAAATTATTACACAACAGGTGTCACTAGATGGAGCTCTTATTTACTTGGTTTTCTTATAAGAGAGATTCCTTTACAATGGCTTCCAACACACCACATTAGAATTGTTGGTTAACATTCATATACTGTGCCCTGTTTGTTTGTTTTTTAATTTTAAACCAAATTGGCTGCAAGTCAAGTCCCATTCACATGGGCACACAGGCTTCATCGGGTGCCGTATGTATGGCGCTATCCTTCCATAGAATCCTCTAGGGGGAAAAAAGCTGCATACATACGGCATGGAACATGACATGAGTTTTTTTCTGACAGATTTATGTAGAATTCGACAGGAAAAAACCTCAATGTGTCCTTTTGAAATCCGAGGCATACAAAATACAGTAGAGGTCCTATTCTCTTTAATAGGAGCGCAATTATAGCTTTGTACAAAACAGAGCTGTAATATGTAATACACAGGAGAATTTAACGCTTTGAGTGCTCAGATATTTGCTAGACATTTGTCTGGAAAAGGGAAACACATAAAATGATATACAAACGATTTTCCCGAAAGGAAATAATTTGTATGGTTAAAAAAAATTGTACCCTTGCATTGAAACTAATACTAATAATGACTAAGAAACAATGTAAAACATGCGTGTCAAGTCAACCAAGGCAGCAGATCTCTATTATTTGTAACTGATCATTAAAGCCTTATCTTTTCTGGTATGCTCATTAAAGTGCATGTTTATTTTTGAGCACCAGTTTATATATAGAATGAATGTACATAAAATGTTTTATAACTTTGTAACTACATTGCATTACTTATCTTGCACTGTTCCTTAGTTACAGCTTGTTCAGTGCTACAATCGCAATTCTAATGGCTTCAGGACTAAAATCTTCCAGCAGGCGTTGCTGGCTCAATATCGGCACACTGCTTGCTCTGTTAATTCTACGTAGTACAGTATGTCAATAAGCTTGCATACGGTTTACAATGAGAACCAGCAGAATTGTGAATTCAGCTCTGGAATATAATTCAAACTGTAACAGTCAATGCAAAAAATGTTAAGCAATGCATTTATAAGGTTATTTAACTTTTTATATATATTATATTTACATATAAACTGTGGAAAAAGTGCAGAAAGGTGGACACACCCTTTAAGCATTATCGTTAGATTTACCGATTTTAAGACATAATTACAATGTTTTAGTTTATGTAATTGTTCCCATAGCTTAGCAACAGTCATATTTGGCTAAAGGTGGGGGCTACCCGAGCTTTCCCTGATGGGAAATGTCGAGGAAAAGAAGGTTTGGGCATGTTGGAATTGAACATGCCCAATCCTTTGTTCCTACGGGAGATAAGCTGCTACCAGAGGTGTCATTGAAATAAACATGCATGTTGAGATGAGCATGCATGTGTATGGAGAAGTCTTAAACAATGCTAGTTATGGCACCCGCTAGTGTTCTTTGATTAATTAGCTGAATTCCCACCTAAAGTGCTCAATGCGGTGAGAAGAAGCTGCTTTTAGTGCGCCAATCCTTTATGGCTGGCCTGTACAATAGCAGGAATCACTTTGCTGCCCATATCCAAGAGGTGATTAGACTGAACTACTGGGCATGTGTGTCCACCAGCATTGAACACATAAGGTAAACCTTATAAATGGGGTTTAAAAGAACACCAGGGGGCGACATAACAAGTATGTAACAGCAATATCTAGACACAAGAAAAACATATTTTAATATTAAACCACTTAAATAATAGTTTTTTTTAGCATGATCTTAAAGATACATAATGTTAATCATGGGACATCCACTTTATTTGATGAAAGCAGCTTGACAATGTTGATCTGTGGCAGTCTTTTAATAAATATGGTATTTTGGTATATTTCCTCTTATTTAATACTCCGTACATTTGTAAAAATCTACAAAATGTGTAGTTTTTATTTTGTAGCAGTATCATAATGTCGGAAATTAACGCAGCAGCACATGTGGAAAATGTTCACTGGATGAGAGGATTATTAAAGCTTTTAACAGATTTTTCACTTTTTGCATATTTTTAGCAGCAAGGCGGAAATCAATCATTAGTTATATAAATATATTATCAGTGCAGCCAATAAAAGGTTGGCATGTGCTTCGCTCGATGCTACATGATGACTACTTGGATCGTTTGGAATTTAGAAAGGTTTGATGTGTATGAAAATTATTAGGAGCAAAACTGTTAAGTGAGTAGGTGGGAGTTCCCTTCACATTAGTGGGATATTGAACATCTGGTGAAAAAACCCAATGCTACTGATATATGCGTGGGCACAAATAAATGTTAACAGTTTGATGCCAATCAGGATGCTTTACAAGCAGACCTCTTGCTACTTAGTGCCAGCAGGAATTTGATGCTAAGAAAGCTAGTACATTGGAACTTGAGGATTAAATTAAAGCTTAGTTATTTAAGCAAGGTATGGAAGTTTAAAAATTTAGCATTTTCTTTTTGTTGAACTTTTTATTTCCATGTTTAAAGTGATACCATGCACATTATGGAAGCAAAAAATTAATTTAGGGATATTAAGCTTTTGGGGTAGGAACTCACACAGCATATTCAGGGCGGATACACTGTGTCAAGCTGCACAGCGTATCCGCCCTGAACACCGCAGGGAATGGCGTCCAAAAAAAACACTTTGTGGTGCGTTTTTTTCCATGGAATTTCCACTATGAAGCGGCGACGGAAAAATAAAAAATAAAACGTTCATACTTACGTTTTATTTACGCGTCCCTCTTCTCCCCGGATAAGGGTGCAGGCCATGAGACGCTGCAGCTGTGATTGGCAGAACTCCACTGTGTCTTATCTGTAAAGCTATGGCTTCTTTTACCACTAGTGCTATTCCATGCTTTACATACCTCCCTGTGATCAATATAACTGCTCACCAAAAATACAATTAGTGGGTGGCAGTAATGTTTTTACAAGAATATTATCTTTCCACTTTTCCTATAAATTTCACTTTTCCTATAAATTCATCTACTCATATATTGTGTTGATGTAATATCAGGAGTGCTTATTCAATATCATACAGCTGCAATTAATATATTAATGACTCAAAGACCCAACATTACAACTGTGCAACCTTGTGAACCCCCACAAATAAATATCCTAATAAATACACGTAGTTACCTGTAATATAATGTGCCACTGGTTTATGCAATTGTGTATTTTAACACTAGTAGCAATCACAGTATGTTAAGGTCCTCTTACCCTGGGCCGTTTAAACGAGCGCCATCAACGAGACAGCTCGTTGATCGGCGCTCGTTTGCTCCTTTCAGAAGGACCTAGTATAGGGACGAGTGCTCGTTACTCTGATCGCTCGTCCCCATGCATTATTATCATGTCGGCAGCACGTCTCCCTGTTTACATAGGGAGATGTGCTGTTGACAACGATAATATTTTAGGCCGCAAAACCGATACGATCAGCAGATGAACAAGTGTTTGCTCGTTCATCTGCTGATCGCTGACCATTTTACACTGAGCAATTATTGGCAACAAGCGTTCTATGATCGAGCGTTTGCCCAATAATTGGCCCGTGTAAAAGAGCCTTAACTCTTAGCATAGTTAACAAGTTTAAATCATTATATACAAATTCCAATCAGGATAACTAAAACTATTCCCTAATCTTCTTAACAACTCACAATCTGTATTTACAGCAGCCTTTATATCAGTCACTCTATCCTTGAAGAAAAGAGGTTGACTTACATAGTGACATAGTTAGTACGGTTGAAAAAACGCACATGTCCATCAAGTTCAACCAAGGCATGAGAAAAGGGAAGAGACAAATTTCTACACATTGACATAGGAGCTGATATTTTGTCCTTCTAAGAAATTATCTAAGCCTTTTTTAAAACCATCTACTGTCCCTGCTGTGACCAGCTCCTGCGGTAGACTATTCCATAGATTCACAGTTCCTACAGTAAAGAAGGCTTGTCGCCTCTGCAGGTTGAACCTTTTTTTTTCCAGACGGAGGGAGTGCCCCCTTGTTTTTTGAGGGGGTTTTACATGGAACAGTATTTCACCATATTTTTTTATATGTGCCATTCATATATTTATATAAGTTAATCATGTCCCCCCTTAGTCGTCTTTATTCAAGGCTAAATAGGTTTAATTATTTTAATCTTTCCTCATAACTTAGATTCTCCATGCCCCTTATTAGCTTTGTTGCTCTTCTTTATATTTTTTCCAACTCCAGGGCATCCTTTCTATGAACTGGAGTCCAGAACCGAACTGCATATTCTAGATGGGGCCTCACTAATGCCTTGTAAAGTGATAATATTTTATCCCTGTCCCGAGAGTCCATGCCGCTTTTAATACACGACAATATCTTGCTGGCCTTAGAAGCAGCTGATTGGCATTGCATTCTGTTATTTAGTCTTTTATCTACAAGTACACCCAGATCCTTCTCAACAAGTGATTACCCCCAGTATATCTCCCCCTAGGACATATGATGCATGCAGACTGTTGTTACCCAGATGCATAACCTTACATTTATCTACATTAAACCTCATTTGCCAAGTGTATGCCCAAACACTCAGTGTCTAAATCTGCTTGCAATTAACGTACATCTTCCATGGACTGAACAATACTACATAGCTTGGTGTCATCTGCAAAAATAGAAATAGTGCTATTAATCCCAATCTCTATATCATTAATAAATAAGTTGAATAATAGTGGCCCCAGCACTGAACCCTGGGGTACACCACTTATTACCGGGGACCATTCAGTGTAGGAATCATTGACCACAACTCTCTGGATACGGTCCTTGAGCCAATTCTCAATCCAATTATAAACTATATTTTCTAAACCTATAGTCCTTAATTTACCCATTAGATGTCTATGAGGGACAGTGTCAAATGCCTTTGCAAAGACCAAAAACACTATATCCACAGCTGCCCCTCTGTCTAGGCTTCTGCTTACCTCTTCATAAAAACAGATCAGGTTAGTTTGACAACTTCTGTCCTTAGCAAAACCGTGCTGGCTGTCACTTGTAATACAATTTTTTGTCACATAAGCCTGTATATAGTCCCTCAATAGCCCCTCAAACATTTTCCCCACAATGGATGTTAAGCTTACTGGTCTATAATTACCCAGGGAAGACCGAGGGCCTTTTTTGAAAATAGGCACCATATTTGCCCTACGCCAGTCCCTTGGCACTATACCAGTCACTAGAGAATCTCTAAATATTATGAAGAGGGGGACAGAAATAACTGAACTAAGCTCTTTAAGAACTCTAGGGTGTAAACCATCTGGTCCCAGGGCCTTGTGCACATTTATTTTATTTAACTTAGCTTGGACCATATCTACATTCAGCCAATTCAGTATATCAATGGATATATTAACAGTACTGGCACCGGCTACATCAGCTGCTCTTTCTTCTGTTGTATATACAGAGCTAAAGTACCCATTTAGTAACTCTGCCTTCTCTTGATCCCCGGTGACCAACTCCCCATTACCACTATTTATGGGTCCTACATGGTCAGACCTTGGCTTTTTTGCATTTGAAGAATTTTTTATTTGTTTTACTATGCTGATTTTATTACTTTTTTGCAGATTTTATTAAGCTCTTTAGAATTTGCAAAGGCTACAGCTGTACCCTCTTAATTTGTATTAAGTTATAAGTTACAAAAACATAAAATGTTTTTTTTCCTATAATAAGTCTTTTATTATAGAAAAAAAATTACAACGTTAAAAAAGTACACATATTGGATATCACCGTGTTCGTAATGACCCTAACTATAAAACTATAATATTATTTTCCCCGCACGGTGAACACCGCAAATATAATTAAAAGACAATACTAGCATCATTATTTTTGGTCATCACCCCTCGCAAAATATAGAATAAAAAGTGATCAAACATTTGCATGTTCCCCAAAATAATACCAATAAAAACTACAACCCGTCCTGCAAAAAACAAGCCCTTACACAGCTTTTTTGACTGAAAAATAAAAAAATTATGACTCTCAGAATATGCTGACACAAAAAATAAATAATTTTATAGAAAAGTGATTTTATTGCGCAAACGCCACAAAACATAAAAAAACGATATACATATGGTATCGCCATAATTGTACCGACCTGCAGAATAAAGTAAAATGTAATTTATAGCGCAGAGTGATTACTGTAAAAAAAAAGGACAAAAAACATTGTCAAAAATTTATGTTTTTTTTGTCACTTTGCTTGCCAAAAAAAATCGAAAAAAAAATGATCAAAAAATCACATGTACCCTAAAATGGTACCAATGAAAACTACAGATTGTAACGTAACAAATAAGATCTGGTGGAGAAAAAATAAAAAAAAGTTCTGCCGCTCAGAATATAGCGACAGAAATTGTGCAGAGTGTCCAAACGAGGATAAGATTGGGAACCATTTATTAGTGCGACACCGGCCACACATCTATGAATTATTTATTTACCCCATTATTATACCTTATTATTATGCCCTGATGTACTCTGCCCAGCTTAAATATGCCACCACATTATAAACTGAAATACCAGCAAAACCCCAAACAGAACTATTACCAAGCAAAATCTGCGCTCCAAAAGCCAAATGGCGCTCCTTTCCTTCTGAGCTCTGCCGTGGGTCCACACAGCAGTGTATTACCACATATGGGGTATTGCCGTAATCGTGAGGAATAGCTTTACAAGTTTTGGGGTGCTTTTTATTCTTTATTCCTTGTAAAAATTACGTTTTTTATATATTTTTTAAGAAAAAAAGTAGATTTTCATTTTCACAGTCATATTTCAATAAATATAGCAAAAGACCTGCCTGGTCAAGATGCTAACTATACCCCTAGATAAATTCCTTGAGGTGTCTAGTTTCCAAAACCACTTTTGGGGAGATTCCACTGTTTTGGCACCACAAGACCTCTTCAAACCTGACATGGTGCCTAAAATATATTCTAAAAAAAGGAGACCCCAAAATCCTCTAGGTGCTCCTTTGCTTCTGAGGCCGGTGCTTCAGTCCATTGTCACTAGAGCCACATGTGGGATAATTCTAAAAACTGCAGAATCTGGGCAATAAATATTGAGTTGCATTTCTCTGGTAAAACCTTCTGTGTTACAGAATTTTTTTTATTACAAATGAATTTCAGCAAAAAAAATGAAATTTGTAAATTTCACCTCTACTTTGCTTTAATTCCTGTGAAACGCCTAAAGGGTTAATAAACTTTCTGAATGCTGTTTTGAATACTTTGAGGGGTGCAGTTTTTAAAATGGGGTGATTTATGGGGTCTATCTTGTACATAAGGCCCTCAAAGCCACTTCAGAACTGAACTGGTCCTTGACAAAATAGCCTTTTGAAATTTTCTTGAAAATGTGAGAAATTGCTGCTAAAGTTCTAAGCCTTGTAACGTCCTAGAAAAATAAAATAATGTTCAAAAAACAATGCAAATATAAAGTAGACATATGGGGGATGTTAATTAGCAACAATTGTGTGTGGTATTACTATCTGTTTTACAAGTAGATTACATTTAAAATTAGAAAAATTATAATTTTTGCAAATTTTCTTAACATTTTGGTGTTTTTCACAAATAAGCTATGAATTTATTGACCAAATTTTTCCACTAACATAAAGTACAATATGTCACGAGAAGACAATCTTAATCGCTTTGATAGGCAAAAGCATTCCAGAGTTATTACTACATAAAATTACACATGTCAGATTTGAAAAAATGGGGCTGTTTTTTTTTTAATAATACAACTTTGCATAAGATAAAGAAAAGTTGTCTTTTTTATTTTAATTTCTCTAAACACTTTATTTGACTTATTTGGCTTGGTTGTGGAGTTAACATCCTAAATAGGTTCCACAGAGTCATTAAAAAATTGTATAATGTGAAAATCAGAGAGCAGGTACGTGCAGGCTGCACACGCTATTCATTCCAGTATGTGGCAGAGTAGGAGGAGAAGACAAGAATTAATGCAGCTTGTAATTCCTTGTTACTAAGGGAGAGACACAGAGAACTGGGTATTACAATATGTTTGTGTGTCTGTAGACACTTGCTAGCTAAATAATTCCTGTAATTCAATCAGGCAGTTTCTCTCTCTCTCTCTCTCTATGCAGTGTAGAAGGTGTGGCATGTGTAATGCGAACTAGATGGCTTGTAGACAGATTAGCCAGGACCGGGCTGCAGCTCCACTGTAACTGTAACATGGCAGACTATTCTGTTAGTAAATTAGGAAACGACTGAGCTTTAATGAGAAAGGCTCCACAAAAGGTACCAAACATGAGACCATATGCCTTTACTGCTTGTTGGAGACCTAGAGAGGATACCAACACTGTGGCCCAAAAACTCTTCCCCTCCCCCAACCCATACCTGTTAGTTCGTTAGTTGCTCGTTTTCCTGTCATTCGTCACCTGCACTTATGGTATGATTTCTCTATTTTAGATGCCCAATTTGATTTGAGGCACACTAACTACAACCCTATTTGAATGGGTAAAAGGGTATTCCCATCATCATCCACGGGATATGCTATAAATGTCTGATAGATACAAATCTGAGCTCTCACGCAACCCTCATTCTGCCTGGTTAAGCGGCTGCTGGCTGCCATATATAGTAGCAGAATCCCCGGCTAGAGCGTCGGCAATGCCCTGGCTGGGGATTCCCCTCCTAGAGGAGCCCCTGACGTCATTGTCCATATATAGGCATTAATATTAAGGGCTTTGAGATGTCGGAATCCACGGCCAGCCGGAATCCCCAGCCAGTGCATCGGCAATGCTCTGGCTGGGGATTCCGCTCTTGGAGGGAGCCCCTGACATCACTGTCCATATATGGACAGTGATGTCAGCGGTTTCCTCTAGAAGCGGAATCCCTGGCCAGAGAGTTGCCGACGATCTGGCAGTGGATTCCGCTTCTGGAGGAGCCCCTGAAGTCCCTGTCATATATGGAAAGTGACGTCAAGGGCTTTCCTGAGACAGGAGTCCCCGGCCAGAGAGCTTGTGATAGTTGAAAGCCCTGACATCACTGTCCATATATGGACAGTAATGTCAAGGGCTTCCCTGGGCTCAGCACTTAAAGTAGTGCTGTGTCGATAGGTGGTCCTCTTGTGAGGGCGAGGATCAGTTTTTAACGGCCGTCACAGGGATTGATTTCTGAAAAACAGCCGTTAAAAACTGATTCATAACTTCTATGGGGGCTGTTGGGCCGTGAAAATGGCCCAAAATAGTAAAACAATCTATTTTTTGACTGCCAGTATTCACAGGCTGTTAGAAAATACAGCTGTGTGAATACGCCCATAGAACTTCACTGTTCTGAAAATGGCAGTGTGACGACCGTTAAAAAATCGGTGTCATATGGCCTATTTTGACTTTAGTATGAATGTAGTCTTATACAAATTAAGTACTGTAGCGCTTGCAGCATTTCTTTAAGTACTGTTCACCAGTTGGTAATCAAACTGGAATTCTCCTGAAATATACCCTATGACAAATTCACTTCTGCATTATACTGAAGACTCAGCAGACATGTATAACTTGAAGCTCTTGTGCCCCAATGTATGATCTATAACAATGCTCCTAACCTACTACTTGCCATTTATAAAATTGGATTTTTCTTTTGTGGCAAAGAGACCTTTAGGCCCACTCGTGCACCAGGGTCCTATGCTCCCCCTATAGCAGTTCTTGAAGCATCATGTGGTACTACCTTACATCCACAATCTTCCTTTCACTGTAATTAATAATGTATATTACAAGGGCACAGCTCACAATGTGAAAGATGGGATCTCCTGCAAGAGTGCAAACATCTGCTGGAAACAGGCCAGATCACACTTTGTCTATCTATCTTTATATATATATAGTTTTAGTTTGGACATGTACTCATTGGCAATAGGAATGTATTTTCTGTACGTCCATATCCAGTGAGAATTATAGACTTTATGATGAATTTCATCTTATATATCTTTATTTTTATTTGACAATGGAGAATTGTGCTGATTTCTCTTTTGAGCAACCTTGTGTAATTTATGTGCAATAAGTATGTGCCACAATGATTAATCTTGTTTTTCTCAGATTGCTATTCCAGATGGAGAAATCAAATGCTATTTATACTGACACAATGGGTTTATCCTTGCGTTCTCATACAGAGCCAGTACAAGAAAAGAAATACTTGACCCAAGGGCACCAGTGCTTTTCAACATCTCCAAAACATAGAAGATTTAGAAACCTAATCTACACTTAAGAGAGAAAATACAGGTTGTTAAGGGAAAAAGGCATTTGCTACTAATGTCTGATACAGCGGTAAATCAGGACCCATGGATTCAATTCAATCAGCCTTATCAAGCTATCCTCTAATGTACCTTCTCGGGTGTGTTTAGGCGGCTTTGTAAGAAGACATTGAGCCCGTGTTCTTATCAGCAAAACTATGCATTTCTCATAAAATTGGATATTCAAAGCATATCTTACACTATTTTTCCAGCAGAAATAGGAGAGTAAAGAATGCAGTAAATACAATGTTAAATTCAATGGCAAAAAAGCAAAAAGTATTCATATCCAATAAATACGTACAACATATGATATGTTTCATACAGCATATTAAAGTTTGAAGCCACCTTGCAGATATCCATCATGTGGTGGATTCCAACCGTGTCTGATGGACCCCATTGCCTGTTGTGATTCTTTTCAGTGTACTTCATTTTGAAGAGAAAAATAGCGCAGCATGCAGTGATATTCCTCCTATCAAATCTGATGGAACTGCTGGAGGAGGCTCTGAATGAGCATCTGATGGTAGTGTAAACGGAGCCTAAGTAACTGAACTGTGGTAGCCAATCTCAGCCATCCATTTGACCATTCTGGTCACATTACGTGACCTTGTGTCATAAGTCAGCTCGTGACCCACCAGTATAAAAATTGTAGCATCAGTAGATCTTTACAGTGTGGACTGGGGAACAGTATGGACTATTGAGGGAAGTATATAAAAAAAAGTTTTTTGATTTAAGCCCACTGCCCAATTCATTAAACCCAGAAGACCCCTTTAATACCTTAATAACCATCCAACATGTGTAATGCATCAATCTGCAGCACCATAAAAACATGGTACTCTATAATGGCTGCACATAGAATCAGAGAGACGGGTACCTAGTAGAGAAGGCAGGGACATGTTCTCTACATTAAACAACAGAAGACTCGACTAATGGTCTAAATAACTGTATAATTGTGGATTGTGTATGTTTATATTTTACTATGCTTCTGAACTTTACAAGTAATGTTTAGGCAGTAATGTTTGGTGGAAGCCTTGTCGGGGAGCAAGTGGATAATCACAGGGGTAAGGGTCTAAATTTGTTTTATTTTATTAACTTTTTTTTTTACCATTTAGTCTTTTATCTATACACAGTACTCAGTGAAAATATTATTATTATTATTATTATTATTATTATTATTATTAATAACAATAAACAAATATAAGCTATGAAAAAATAAAACTAGTAATCACTTGCCAGTCATATTTGAAGTCCTAGCCCCAATACAATGGCAAACACAAATATACATTTTATTTTTGGGTTGGAATTTAAACATTTTTTTTTATGTTGCAATTTTTCACTCACTAAAAGTACAAAATAGTAAAAAAAGATCCAAAATCATTTTTATTGACTCGAATATAAAACCGTTTAACAAGCGAGTGTGCTAAAATGCTAAAGAGGGTCCTAAAATACGCCCATTCTCCACTACCAGAGAACTCCCTTTATGAGTGGAAGACATCAAGGAATTTTAAATTTACTGTAAAGAGGGACTTATGCTCATCAACAGATTGTGTCAACCCACTACTGTCTTCATTCACAGAACAGAAGTGACGTAAAAGCGCCTGAATTCTGCTGACAGCACTAGAAGAGCAGCTCCAGGGAATTTTTAATACATGTATCACTTCCATGCAAATCCCTTACCTACTAAACTTTAAAATTACGCTTTGCTTCGGTAAGTGTTGCCAAAGATCTGTAGCATAAAAGGAGCACGAACATTTTATAAATACAATTATGCTGATGTTTGCTAACAGTAATATAGTAAAGAAAGCATGTCACTTTTTTTTATTAGTATCTCTCTATCTCTCTCTCTCTCTCTCTCTCTCTCTCTCTCTATATATATATATATATATATATATATATATATATATATATATACGACTGGACCAATCTGCACAAAATTTGTCACATAAGTAAATCACACGCTTCCAAAGGTTTTACAATGGATTTCAACTCCCTAGGACCTACCGTTCGACATTTTCACAAAAGCAAATATGACACCACTGGCTTCCACATCAAGGACCTTCCTCAATATCAGATGACCCGTATTAGCCAATAGAAGCTTGCAGGTCCTTCATTTTTAGTCTCACTCACATACACACAGTTTTAGACCAGGTTTTCATAACAACCAAGCCATTTTTCTTTACTCGACATGTTACTCGCTGTAAAAGACCTGTACCTATACTGGATTTGAGCATTCTCATAAATAGAAACCTTTTCATACCAGTCATTCCTCCAAAAAGGCACCCTGCACTTGGACTTTATTGAATATGTTGGCTTCATATCAGCAGGAAATTAAGTTTTCAACCTCTTCCCGCACTGCACCGCAACTGTGCGTCCTGGAGAGGGTTTGCTTCCCACACCAGGACGTACAGTTGCGGAACGGTTCCCGGCGCACACTGTCTTAACGGACAGTGTCCGGGAGCCGGGAGGTCAGCTGTCCCGGACAGCTGACACTCCAGTCTTTCCGGTCAGCAGACCATCGACGCTGATTTCGGAAATTAACCCCATAAATTTTTTACATAGCTACATAGTTACATAGTTTGTACGGTTGAAAAAAGACACATGTCCATCAAGTTCAACCAAGGGACGGGAAAGGAGAAGTAAAAAATTTCTACACATAGGTGCTAATAATTTTTTGTTCTAGGAAATTATCTAACCCTTTTTTAAAGCCACCTAAAGTAGCTTCTGTGACCAGCTCCTGCGGTAGTCTATTCCATAAATTCACTGTTCTCACAGTAAAGAAGGCTTGTCGCCTCTGCAGGTTGAACCTTTTTTTCTCCAGATGGAGGGAGTGCCCCCTTGTTTTTTGAGGGGGTTTTACATGGAACAGGATTTCACCATATTTTTTGTATGTGCCATTCATATATTTCTATAAGTTAATCATGTCCCCCCCTTAGTCGTCTTTTTTCAAGGCTAAATAATTTTAATTCTTTTAATCTTTCCTCATAACTTAGATTCTCCATGCCCCTTATTAGTTTCGTTGCTCTTCTTTGTATTTTTTCTAACTCCAGGCCATCCTTTCTATGAACTGGAGCCCAGAACTGAACTGCATATTCTAGATGAGGCCGCACTAATGCTTTGTAAAGTGGTAATATTATATCCCTGTCCTGCGAGTCCATGCCTTTTTTAATACACGACAATATCTTGCTGGCCCTTGAAGCAGCTGATTGACATTGCATGCTGTTATTTAGTTTATGATTTACAAGTACACCCAGATCCTTCTCAACAAGTGACTCCCCCAGTGTAGCTCCCCCTAGGACATATGATGCATGCAGGTTGTTGTTACCCAGATGCATAACTTTACATTTATCTACATTAAACTTCATTTGCCAAGTGGACGCCCAAACACTTAGTGTGTTCAAATCAGCTTGCAATTCACGAACATCTTCCATAGTCTGAACTATATCACCGCATTTAAGGGTTTTGAAGCACTTCGTGGGGGCTGCTGATGCTTGTCGTGGCAATCGAAGGCCAGACAATGGCTTCCGGGCTGCCATGTATGGAAGCCTCGGAGGAGCAGCCTCTGGCTGGTCCTCCTATGTTTCCTGTCACAATGACAGTTAGGCTGGGTTCACACGACCTATTTTCAGGCGTAAACGAGTTCAAAAAGTCGCATTTACCCCAAAATAGTACGGATAAAAACTACAACCTGTCCCGCAAAAAACAAGCCCTTACACAGCTTTTTTGACTAAAAAAAGTTATGGCTCTCAGAATATGCTAACACAGAAAATAAATTATTTTATAAAAAAGTGATTTTATTGCGCAAACGCTGCAAAACATAAAGAAACTATATTCATATGGTATCGCCGTAATCATACCGACCTGCAGAATAAAGTAAAATTGTCATTTATAGCGCACGGTGAACGCTGCAAAAAAATATATTAAAAAACATTGTCAGAATTGCTTGTTTTTGGTCACTCGGCTTGCAAAAAAATGGAATAAAAAGTGATTTAAAAAATCGCATGTACCCAAAAGTGGTACCAATGAAAACTACGGATTGTCCCGCAACAAATAAGCCCTCACACAGCTCCGGTGGAGAAAAAATAAAGAAGTTCTGGCTCTCAGGATTATTATACCCTCTTATTATGCCCTGATGTACTCCGCACAGATTACATATGCTTCCACATTATAAACTGAAATACCAGTGAAACCCAAAACAGAAAAACTACCAAGCAAAATCTGCGCTCCAAAAGCAAAATGGCGTCCCTCCCTTCTGAGCCCTGCAGCATGCCCAAACAGCAGTTTGCGCCCACATATATGGCATTGCCATACCCGGGAGAACCCGCTTAACGTTTTATGAGGTATTTGTCTTCTGTGGCACAAACTGGGCACAACATATTATGCACATATTATGCACTAATCATATCAGTGGAAAATTGCAATATTCACTTTGAACCATCCGCTGTACATTAACCCCTTTGCGCACTATGACGTCATGGTGAGCAAAGGGGTTGATGTATGGAGCGGGCTCACGTGCTGAGCCCGCTCCATACACTGCGGGTGTCAGCTGTGTATTACAGCTGACACCCGGGACTAACGGACAGGAAAAGCGATCTTGCTGTTAGGTTATGTGGACACGACAACGCCAAATACGTCTAAAATTACGGAGCTGTTTTCAGGAGAAAACAGCTCCAGAATTTCAGAAGTTTTTACAAGTGCACCCTTTTTTCGTGGCGTGTTTTACGGACGTAATTGGAGCTGGTTTTCATTGGAGTCAATGAAAAACGGCTCCAATTACGTCTCAAGAAGTGTCCTGCACTTCTTCGACGCGGCCGTAATTTTACGCGCTGTCTTTTGACAGCGACGCGTAAAATGACAGCTCGTCTGCACAGAACATCGTAAGACCCATTGCAAGCAATGGGAAGATGTTTGCCGATGTATTGGAGCCGTCTTTTCAGGCGTAATTCGAGGCATAAAACGCCTCCATTACGTCTGAAAAGAGGTCATGTGCACATACCCTTACAGAAGCCTGTAAAAATAACAATATACTGCAATACATTAGTATTGCAGTATATTGTACCAGCGATCCAATGATCGCTGGTTCAAGTCCCCTGAGGGGACTAATAAAATGTGTAGAAGAATGAAAGTTTTTAGTAGTGAGAAAAAAAAATGTAAAGTAAAAAAAAACAAAAAACATTTTTCTTCTAAAGTAATGTAACAAAATAAACAAAATTGGTATCGCTACATTCGTAAAAGGTCGAACTATTACAATATACCATTATTTAACTCGCACGGTGAAAAGCTTAAAAAACGTAAATAATTTAAACTGCCAAAATTGGTGTTTTTTGTCACCTTAGCTCTAAAAAAAAGTGTAATACAACTTTTTGATCACTTTTTATGTACCAAAAAACGGTACCAATAAAAACTACAGCTCGTCCCGCAAAAAATAAGACCTCCCATCGCCCAATTAACCGAAAAATAAAAATGTTACGGCTCTCAGAATGTGGTGAAACAAAACAATTTTTATTTTAACAATTAGATTTTTCTTTGTAAAAGTAGTATAATATAAAAAAAACTATAGAAATTTGGCATGAACGTAATTGTATTGAGCCGCAGAATAAAGTAAAGTTTTTGTTTTTACCACACGGCAAAAGCTGTAAAAACGAAACCCCCAAAATTGGAATAAGATTTTTTTCCAATTTCAGCCCGCAAAGATTTTTTTTTCAGTTTCCCAGTACATTTTATGGCACTTTAAATGGTGTCAGTAGAAACTACAACTCCTCCCGCAAGAAATAAGCCCTCACACCGCTCTACTGACAGAAAAAGAAAAAAGTTATGGCTCTTGGAAGGCGGAGAGTGAAAAACGAAAATAAGAAAGCAAAAAATGGAAAAAAGGGTTAATTCATTTCTAATGTAAAAATATATGACCCCATTGGGGAATTTCCATACTCGGGAGAAATTGCTTTACAAATATTGGTTGTTTTTTTTTTCTCCTTTATCCCTTGTGAAAATGGGAAAATTTTAGTGGAAAAAAATTTGATATTCATTTTTGCGGCCTAATTCTAATAAATTCTGCAAAAAACCTGTGTGGTCTAAATACTAACTATACCCCTAAAAAATTCCTTGAGAGGTGTAGTTTCCAAAATGGGGTCACTTTTGGGGGCTTTCTACTGTTTTGGTCCTTCCAGGGCGTTGCAAACGCGACATGGCACTGAAAACCAATCCAGCAAAATTCGTGCTCCAAAATTCAAATGGCGCTCCTTCCATTCTGAACGCTGCCATGGGTCCAATCAGCAGTTTATTACCACATATGGGGTATTGCCGTAATCAGGAGAAAATGCTTTACAAATGTTGTGGTTCTTTTTTTCCTTTATTCCTTGTAAAAATTAAAAATTTCGATGTTTTTTCAGAAAAAAAGTAGATTTTAATTTTCACGGTCTAATTTCCCTAAATTCTGCAAAAAACCTGTGTGGTCAAAATGCTATCTAAACCGTTAGATAAATTCCTTGAGAGGTGTAGTTTCCAAAATGGTGTCACGTTTGGGGGGTTTCCACTGTTTTGGTTCCCCCAGTGCATTGCAAACGCGACATGGCACCGAAAATCATTCCAACAAAATCTGTGCTCCAAAATCCAAATGGCGCTCCTTCCCTTCTGAGCCCTGCTGTGGGTGCTGTGGGTCCAATCAGCAGTTTATTACCACATGTGGGGTATTGCCGTAATCGGGAGACATTGCTTTACAGACTAATTCCAATATATTTAGCGAAAAATCTGTGTGGTCAAAGTGCTAACTATACCCTTAGATAAATTCCTTGAGAGGTGTATTTTCCAAAATGTGGTACCTTTTGGGGTGTTTTCACTGTTTTGGCACCACCAGACCTCTTCAAACCTGACAAGGTGTCTAAAATATATTCTATAAAAAAAGAGACCTAAAATCCACTAGGTGCTTCTTTGCTTCTGAGACCGGTGTTTCAGTCCATTAGCGCACTAGGACCACATGTGGGATATTTCTAAAAACTGCAGATTCTTGGCACAAAAATATTGAGTTGCATTTCTCTGGTAAAACCTTCTCTGTTAGAAAAAAAAAATGTATTAGAAATGAATTTTGGCAAGAAAAATAAAATGTGTAAATTTCACCTCTACTTTTCTTTAATTCCTGTGAAACGCCCAAATGGTTAAAACACTTTGTGAATGCTGATTCGAATACCTTGAGGGGTTCAGTTTTCAAAATGGGGTGATTTATGGGGATTTTCTAATATATAAGGAAAAAATGGTCTTTTGAAATTGTCTTTAAAATATGAGAAATTGCTGCTAAAGTTCTAAGCCTTGTAACGTCCCAGAAAAATAAAAGTACGTTCAAAAAACAATGCAAACATGAAGTAGACATATAGGTAATGTTAATTAGTAACTATTTTGTGTGGTATTACTATCTGTTTTACATGCAGATATGTTGAAATTTAGAAAAATGCTAATTTGTGCAAGTTTTCTCTAAATTTTGGTGTTTTTTCAGAAATAAATACCAAATTTATTGACCAAATTTTTCCACTAACATAAATTACAACATGTCATGAGAAAACACTTTCAGAATCGCTTGGATAGGTAAAAGCATTCCAAAGTTATTACCACATAAAGTAACATGTCAGATTTGAAAAAAATCATCTGTGTTCTGAAGGCCAAAACATGCTGGGTCCTGAAGGGGTTAACCACACACACAAATAACAAACAAATAAACCAGTGTGAAGCCCTGGAACTCCGCTATTCTATATTATATAAGTCAATGTCCTGTTTTCGTAAATGTCCCAACCTTGCCGTTGTTCTCTGTTATCAGCCATTGTAGCGAATGTCTGTTTGTCGTCCTCTATAGGCATCCAAACACCTGAACCATTTGACCCCAAATTTAGCACATAGGTATATCGGGTGTCTGGGAAGGTTTTCGTAAATGCCCCAACCTTGCCGTTGTTCTCTGTTATCAGCCATTATAGCGAATGTCTGTTTGTCGTCCTCTATAGGCATCCAAACACCTGAGCTATTTGACCCCAAATTTAGCACATAGGTACATCGGGTGTTCAGAAAGGTTTTCATAAAGTTCCCGACCTTGCTGTTGTTCTCTGTTATCAGCCATTGTCACATGATCATGATCCAATACTATAAAAGTGAATACAAACATTCACTTTTGTAGTAAAGTTGTTTTTATCTGGCAGTAGCAGGTAGTGCACTTTTCAAGATAATCCTAGATGGGAAGGTAGAGGGGAGCGATTACCCATAACAACCAATCAGATTACTGATGGCCAGGAGTAAAGCTGCATGACTAGCTGCAGAGACTCCTGATCAAATGTGTCATACTGCTGCTTGAGCTGCTGAAACTCCACAGCAAACTTGGGCTTTCTCAGCAACAGATCAGGCAGGTGGCTCTCAGAAGCACAGACTCCTGACTGAACCCAGGCCAGAAAGTAAGCTGATAGAACGCATCATGTTCAGCATGCTAATGGGTGGGCATGTTGCTGTTTTCAATTATGATCCAACCATAGTCTATGGCCAACTGGTAATAAAACTGACAATGTTGTTACTCAACAGGCTCTGTCACAGTCTTATGACTCCATTTCCTACCAGGTATTTAGTAAGGTAAAATTGAAATAAACAGTGTGTAACTGCCGGGGTATATAGGGCAACTAGCGATTTCCCGATAAACCAAGAAAATATGAGGGCATGGATTAGCCTCCTGGGCACCGCTGGAACAAATCCAATGAACACATAAAAAACAGACCGACACGTTATACCCGGACAGCTGGTACTTTTTCTAGTATATACACTACCGTTCAAAAGTTTGGGGTCACCCAGACAATTTTTTGTTTTCCATGAAAACTCACACTTATATTTATCAAATGAGTTGCAAAATGACTAGAAAATATAGTCAAGACATTGACAAGGTTAGAAATAATGATTTTTATTTGAAATAATAATTTTCTCCTTCAAACTTTGCTTTCGTCAAAGAATGCTCCATTTACAGCAATTACAGCATTGCAGACCTTTAATTTGCTGAGATAATCGGGAGAAATTTCACCCCATGCTTCCAGAAGCCCCTCCCACAAGTTGGATTGGCTTGATGGGCACTTCTTGCGTACCATACGGTCAAGCTGCTCCCACAACAGCTCTATGGGTTTAAGATCTGGTGACTGCGCTGGCCACTCCATTACAGATAGAATTCCATCTGCCTGCTTCTTCCCTAAATAGTTCTTCCATAATTTGGAGGTGTGCTTTGGGTCATTGTCCTGTTGTAGGAGGAAATTGGCTCCAATCAAGCGCTGTCCACAGGGTATGGCATGGCGTTGCAAAATGGAGTGATAGCCCTCCTTATTCAAAATCCCTTTTACCTTGTACAAATCTCCCACTTTACCAGCACCAAAGCAACCCCAGACCATCACATTACCTCCACCATGCTTGACAGATGGCGTCAGGCACTCTTCCAGCATCTTTTCAGTTGTTCTGCGTCTCACAAATGTTCTTCTGTGTGATCCAAACACCTCAAACTTCGATTCGTCTGTCCATAACACTTTTTTACAATCTTCCTCTGACCCATGCCTGTGTGCTTTTGCCCATATTAAGCTTTTCCTTTTATTAGCCAGTCTCAGATATGACTTTTTCTTTTCCACTCTGCCCTGAAATCCAGCATCCCGGAGTCACCGCTTCACTGTAGACGTTGACACTGGCGTTTTGCGGGTACTATTTAATGAAGCTGCCAGTTGAGGACCTGTGAGGCGTCTATTTCTCAAACTAGAAACTCTAATGTACTTGTCTTGTTGCTCAGTTGTGCAGCGGGGCCTCCCACCTCTCTTTCTACTCTGGTTAGAGCCTGTGTGTGCTGTCCTCTGAAGGGAGTAGTACACACCGTTGTAGGAAATCTTCAGTTTCTTGGCAATTTCTCGCATGGAATAGCCTTCATTTCTAAGAACAAGAATAGACTGTGGAGTTTCCCATGAAAGCTCTCTTTTTCTAGCCATTTTGAGAATTTAAACGAACCCACAAATGTAATGCTCCAGATTCTCAACTAGCTCCAAGGAAGGTCAGTTTTATAGCTCCTCTAAACAGCAAAACTGTTTACAGCGGTGCTAAAAT